>NC_091955.1:98468600-98613600 GCF_031021105.1 Erythrolamprus reginae
TCTGTCCTACTGTTTCTTTTATATATTGTAAACCACCCCGAGTCCTCGAAGAGAGGTGGCATATAAATCAGATGAATAAATACAGTACTGCTATTACTACTACTACCACAACTACTACTACAATAACAACAACAACAACCGTGTTGGAAGGGACCTTGAAGATCTTATAGTCCAACCCCCTTCTTGGGCAGGAGACCCTACAACAGCAATAGCCCTTAGACTTATTAACCGCTTCATACTGCTTTGACTGCCCCCTCTAAGGGGTTTACAGGACCAGCCTCTTGCCCCCAACAACCTGGGTCCTCATTTGACCCACCTGGGAGGGATGGAAGGCTGAGTCGACCTTGAGCCGGTGGTGAGATTTGAACAGCCAGCAGTCAACGGAAGCAGCTGGCAGGACTGCACTCAAACCACGGCGGTGCCACCAGGGCTCATTCAGACAAACGGTGATCCAACATCTTCTTAAAAACTTCCAGTGTTGGAGCATCTTCTCTGCATTCTGGGAGTGTCCACTTCTTCTTTTGGCCACCAAACCTGGGTGCAATATTCCAGGTGGGGCCTTGTCACGTGCTCACAGCAAACCCTCCATCAGATGGAAAGATCCTTGAACCAAAACAATTAAAAAATGCAGCAATTAAAAAAACCCAGAACTATGTGAATACAAAGAACTTGTGTAAATAATGCAAATTTAAATAACAACAGTGAGTTATAGAATAGATATAAGATAAGAGATCGGTTCTGATCTGTGCAAAACTATTGTGATGTTTTCAAAATTGATAAATTGAATAAATAAAGCTCTTTTAAAAATAGCTTCTGCCCATGCGCAGACGCAGAACCCAAGACGGAGGCACCCATGGACCAGCATTGACAGAACCAGTTCTGTGATGTCATCACCGGTTTACTAACAGTTCTACTAACTTACGCAGGGAGGTGTAACTTAGTGATACCTCCCTGTGGCCAATAAGGGCCCACAGAATTGGCCTTCTCCAGGTCCTCTCCCCACAATGCCAGTTGGCGGGACCGTGGGGAAGGGCCTTCTGTGTGGCGGCTCCGATACTCTGGAACTATCAGCCTCCGGAGATCTGCACTGCCCTCACCCTACTGGTTTCCGGAAAGCTGTTAAGACCTGGCTTTTCCAGCAGGCCTGAAGCCATAGAAACATAGAAGATTGACGGCAGAAAAAGTCCTCCTGGTCCATCTCGTCTGCCCTTACACTATTTCCTGTATTTTATCTTAGGGTGGATCTATGTTTATCTCCCAGGCATGTTTAAATTCAGTGACTGTGGATTTACCAATCACATCTGCTGGAAGTTTGTTCCAAGCATCTACTACTCTTTCAATCAAATAATATTTTCTCACGTGGCTTCTGATCTTTCCCCCAACTAACCTCAGATTGTGGCCCCTTGTTCTTGGGTTCATTAGGCTATAATTTGAATCAGCCACGAATGATTGACAGTGTGTATGGTTTCTTTTTATGGGTGATTAATGTATTTTTAATTGCTGTTATTATCACAGGTTGCATTTTTATTGTCATTTAACTATCATTGTTTTGCAAGCTGCCCAGAGTCCAACTGGAATTGGGAGGCATATAAATGCCCCAAACAAATACATAAACAAACAAACAACCTTGATTTGATTTAATTTAATTTAAATTATTACTCTCTCCAAATAAGGCTTTTTTTAAAGCCCTGAACCAGGGGATAAAATAATGTGCTGAAGCTGACCCACTAAGGACGCTGGCCAGATGGACCCCTGGCAGGGAGATTCTTTCCCCTATATTCCTCCCCAAAAACTCAGGGGCGTCTTATGCTCCAGAAATACGGGAGAATCTTTCTAGCATTCCTGTTTTCCTGCTGTTGCTTTTGATGATGCAGGTGACAGGTTTCTCTATCGCGCAGATCCCCGTCTGATGCATCGGACACTAAGTGACCGTAGATGAGGTTTAACCTCCTCCTGACGCTCTGCCTGTCTCTCTCCCCAGAAGTGTCTGCGTCTGAACCCTGATGTGCCCATCTGGACCTCCAAGCAGCGCATCCTCTGCACCTTGAACCACAGCCTGAAGGACGTCCTCAACTATGGCCTCTTCCAGCCGGCCTTCAATGGCCGGGCAGGGAAGTTCCTGGACGAAGAGCGGCTGCTGAGGGAGTACCCCCTGAACCCGGACACCCCAGTCCCTTACCTGGAGGTACGTGGGGGCTGCAGGGCCTTGCTCAGAGGTGGCTCCCCCTGGCTGGACTCACCTGCCCCGAATCCAACAGGCCGCTTCTCCTGGGCTCAGCAGCTCTGCTCTGCTCTGCTCTGCTCCAAGGGAGGGGGGCGTTGAAAGGGGGGCTTTGCTGGTAGGGAGGGGGGTGTCCAGGTCCCAGGAAACATCTGAACTGAATCAGAAACTGAGTCAAAGGACTCCAATCTATTGCCCGAACCGTCCTGGCCCCTCTTTTGTCTTGCAAGGCAGCCGGCCAGTCCTTATCCCCAAATTGAAACTCAAACACAAAGCTTTGAAAAGGAACGTGAAAGGGTTAAATAAGGTTCAGGAGGGAAGTGTTTTTCATAGGAAAGTGAACCCAAGAACAAGGGGACACAATCTGAGGTCAGTTAGGGGAAAGATCAGAAGCCACGTGAGAAAATACTATTTGACTGAAAGAGTAGTAGATGCTTGGAGCAAACTTCCAGCAGACGTGGTTGGTAAATCCACAGTAACCGAATTTAAACATGCCTGGGATAAACATTGATCCATCCTAAAGAAGGATGGAAGGAAGGAAGGAAGGAAGGAAGGAAGGAAAGAGAAGGAAGGAAAGAAGAATCCACAGTGGCTGAATTTAAACATGCCTGGGATAAACATTGATCCATCCTAAAGAAGGATGGAAGGAAGGAAGGAAGGAAGGAAGGAAGGAAGGAAGGAAGGAAGGAAAGAGAAGGAAGGAAGGAAGAATCCACAGTGGCTGAATTTAAACACGCCTGGGATAAACATAGATCCATCCTAAGATCAAATACAGGAGATCGTATAAGGGCAGAGTAGATGGACCAGGAGGTCTTTTTCTGCCCTCAATCTTCTAGGTTTCTAGGTTTCTAACAAGAGTCTATTTACCAAACAATTGTCTTCCAACTGCCAGAATCCCTGTCTGAGGCGAAGTTGATAAGATAAAGTCTCACACAGCTGCTTCTCCACGTGCCACCGTCAAGACTTGAACCTCCCAAAAGCTGTGACTCCTTCTTCATTCTGCTCTATTTCTCTCCTTTACAAATGGCCCTCCACCCAGATTCTTCTCCCCGTGGGATGCACGTCTTAAAATAGGACAAATATTATGTAATTTTTAAACGGTGGTTTCCAGGCTGAGCCCTGGAGTCCAAGAGCAGTGGCCCGTCGGTGTATGGAGGAGAGGCAGAGAGAAGGGCTGGGGAAGCTGGAAGGAGTGTGAGGGGCCAGGAGGGCCCCCCACCAACTCCCCAGTGGCAGTCTCCTCCTGTTCACTGTGGCTTCTGTGGAGGAGCCTATCAGAGAGAGGGGGGAGGGGAGAGAGGGACGGAGGGAGGGAGGTGGTGGATGGACAGATGGATGGATGGACAGACACACAGACAGATAGACAGACAGGCTGAGGGATGAGGAATTCTGGCGCAGGAAATGAGGAAGTCCCCAGATCTTAAAGGGTCCCCAGTCCCCACCCTCAATCATTCATTCACTTACTCATTCATTCATTCACTCATTCACTCACTCATTCATTCATTCACTCATTCACTCACTCACTCATTCATTCATTCAACAAACAAGTACATATTGGTAGTATACCGTATTTTTCGGACTATAAGACACACCCTCTTCCTCCCTAAAAGAGGCTGATAATTTGGGTGCATTTTATGTTCTGAATGTAGTTTTTTTCAGCCCTAACGATCTTCCCAGCTCTTCCCTTGCAGGCTCTTTCCCTGTTACTCTCTCCGAATAGTTTTTTAAGCTCTAACCAGGGAATAAAATGCTGGCTAAGGACGCTGGTCAGATGAACCCCTGGTAAGCAGAGTCCGTTCCCTCTTTTGCTCCCCCAAAACTAAGGTGCATCTTATGCTCTGAGAAATATGGTACGTAGACATAAGACTCTTTACATACAGAGATGGGTCCTAGTAAGAGGGAAACATGAGGACATGGGACGGAAGCCACTCTAGTGCACTTATGCACGGCCCTTACTGACCTCTTAGGAATCGGGAGAGGTCAACAGTGGACAGTCTAAGGGTCAGGTTTGGGGGGCTTGGTGACAATACTACAGAATCTGGTAGTGAGTTCCAGGCACCAACTCCTCTGGGTTAATTCCATGCCTTAACTGCCCTGTCCAAAGGGAAACACCACAGCTTGGAGCCCTGTGTCCTTCAAATGCCCCCGTGGATCAGCTGCAGTCCCACACCAGCTGCAGCCCTTGTTGCCCCCCCCCCCCCCCGTGTTGGTGTGGCCTGACCTTCCCACAGCCTTGAGAAGGGGACGTTTGCCAGGGAGCCAAGAGCGGTGGAGAGCTGCCGGCTACGTCTGCATCCGGCCTGGGACGGGGTCGATTGATTGGATCCACAGACTTTCCATTGACCAGCAGTGGCCCAAATGGCTGGAAGCTCCCGAAGAGCAGGCAGCCAGAAGAAGCCCCCCCCCCCAATGCTGAAAGAGCCCAGCAGCGCCTCTCTCCCTGGGTGGGCAGCATTGGGGTGGGGGTGGGGGTGGCAGCCGATGATGCTTTGATTGATGCCCCGGCTGGCGGCTGATGCGCCTTCCTCCCTTTGCTTCCCCCGGCAGTTCCGGTACAAGAGGCGCGTCTACTCCCAGCCCCTGTTGGACGACAAGCAGTTCGCCAAGCTGCACACCAAGGTAGGCCATTGCCTTGGGTGGGGTGGGGAGAATTAGGGAGGGGGTCTTCTTCTGGATACATTGCGCAGCTCAGACCGCAAAGGGGGCTGCAAGCCCTGGACTTCACCCCACTGGCCGGGCCCAGGCGGACGGTGGACTGGGCTGAGCTGGACATGTATAAGTTCTGTAGTTTGTATAGTTTTTATCTTGTAAGCCACCTTGAGTCCGCTGGAGAAGGGCGGCCTAGAAATCCAAATGAATCAATCAATCAATCAATCGATGTATGAATCAATGAATCAATGAATGAAAATCAAAATGTTGCTACCGGTACCGCGTACCTGACCGTACCTGTAGGAGCCCACCCCTGCTTATAGCTGTAATCCCTGATTTCCATTAATATCTCACTTAATCTTGTGGTGCTATATATCGACAATAAATAACCACCAACAATAAAAAAAATTGAATGACAGATAGTTTGCAAAATGCTATTCCTAATCTAATTCCAATTTTTTCTATCACAATTATGCATTATATTTATTCTTTTATTTCCATTTACCTCCCCTTGGCCGGCACCGGTGACCAAAACGATGGGGGAAAGTCTTAGGGACTCAACCCCTGGCAAATCTGCTCCACAGCCCCCACAGCTGCAAGGGAGGGGGGGTTGGGAAGGACCCTCTTTCTGAGGGTCTCCAGGGAAGACAGGGGACTTAAAGCTGCTCAGGACCCCCGAAGGCACCTATGTTTTAAAAGTCAGCTGGACTTTCTGTTGGCAAGAGCCTCAGTGGTGCAGTGGTTAGAGCGCAATCCTGCAGGCTACTTCTGCTGATCACCAGCTGGAGCAGTTTGGCAGATCAAATCTCTCACCAGGCTCCAGGTGGACTCAGTCTTCCGTCCTTCTGAGGGGGGTCAAACGGGGACCCAGATGGTTGGGGGCAGGAGGCTTAGAGGGGGGGCTGTGAAAGCACCAGGAAGCAGCGGCAGAGAAGTCGGGAGGCTGTTGCTGTTCCATTTGTTCCATTTGGCTCCCAGGGCCTGGATTCCTCCCCACGGAGGCCAGGAGACTTGTGCATGGGGTTAAAATTGCGGACATGACCAGGGTGGGAGGAAACCGCTCCCAAACACGTCCTGAGAGGCAACACTGGGCAGTCAGGCCAAGCGGGTTTTGCAACGCTGTCCGTCCAGAGCTGCTAACGAGGCCGGTGGAGGCCGAGCTGATTAGATGCCTGTTATTGAAGGAGCTCATTAAAGAGACTTTCCCATCGATTTTGAACCAGGGCCTGCCTGGCTTGGCTTTCCACAAAGACCGTGGGGGGGGGGGGGGTGTGTGAAATGATCACAATTTCAGTCTGTTTTGCACTTTGGGTTTTTTAGGTAGAGAAATATTTGTGGGATAAACTCCGGTTGATCCACCCAGTGAATTTCTGCCTCCGACAAGACTTTTCCTATTTTATAACGAGAGTCAGATGTTGAATTCCAGCTTTATTTTTTGATGTGGTTTTAAGATCAATCCGTGAACAATAATACTGGCTGGAGTGTTATATTCTGCTCCGGGCAACAGTTTGAATGAATGATGTACGAAGGTTTAATATTGTATTTTAGAAATATTTGCAATTTTTTAAAATTGTATTTTTTTTACCATTGTATTTGGTACCTCCCTCCCTCTCCTTATCTCCTTCCTTCCCTCTACCTCCTTCCTTCTTTCTTTCCTTCCTTCCCTCTCATTATCTCCTTCCTTCCCTCCATCTCTTTCCTTCCTTCCCTCCCTCCCTCTCCTTATCTCCTTCCTTCCCTCTACCTCCTTCCTTCTTTCTTTCTTTCTTTCTTTCTTTCCTTCCCTCTCATTATCTCCTTCCTTCCCTCCATCTCTTTCCTTCCTTCCTTCCTTCTTTCTTTCCTTCCTTCCCTCTCATTATCTCCTTCCTTCCCTCCATCTCTTTCCTTCCTTCCCTCCCTCCCCCTCCTTATCTCCTTCCTTCCCTCTACTGCCTTCCTTCTTTCCTTCCTTCCTTCCTTCCCTCCCACCCCTCTCTCCTTCCCTCTCCTTCTCTCCTTCCTTCCCTCTTTTATCTCCTTCCTTCCTTCCACTGGGGTGGCAGCAGGGTGGCACAGTGGTTAGAGTGCAGGACTGCAGGCTCCTTCAGCTAATTGCCGGCTGTAGTTCAGCAGTTCAAATCTCCCCACCAGCTCCAGGTAGACTCAGCCTTCCCTCCTTCCACGGTGGGTCAAATGAGGACCCAGATTGGGGGGGGCAGAGGCTGACTCTCTGTCAACCACTTAGAGGGGGCTGTGAAAGCGCCAGGAAGTGGTCTCTAAGTCTGGGTGCTATTCTCAGGGAGCGGGGGGGGGGGCTGAGGACGCCACCCACCATGGGGTCCTGCAGACAGCTGGCCAGAGGGCAGCCCCAGACAGAAAGGGCCAGCACGTGGGGGGGGGGAGAAGAGGAAGCGGGGGCTGGCTGGCCAACTTTGGCTCCGGTGGGATTTGCCCCCCTCCTGGGCTGCTGTTTTGTTTGGACCGGCCGAAGTCCTGGAATGTGCTTGTGTGTGACATCACGGGTGTGTGTGTGTGTGCCTGTGTCCAGGGTTGTGAGTTGCACACCCTCCCCGAATGCCTGGGCGGAGAGCGAGAGGAGGCCGGACGGGACGATGGGGGCCCATCTGGGAAGGAAGCAGCCCAGGCTCAGGAGTGGGGGGTCCGGCACCAAAAGCAAGGTACCCCTCCCTCCTTCTCCCCCCCATCCCAGCCCCTGCCCCCTCCCCACTCCCACTCTGCTCAGCCCCAGCCCCTCCCTTGTCCTCTGGCTGGCTGGACTCCGCCGGGCAGAATTCACCGGACCCAGAAGAGTCCGGCCAGGGCTGAGCCCCCCCAACTGCTGCAAGAGAGGGGCAGGGCTGGGAGGGGGGGCTGAGCGTCATGGGTGGGGGGGTGCAGGGGGGCGTGTGCTCATCTCGGAGGGGGAGGGGGAGGCTGAGTGCCAACTCATCAATCCGTCCTAAATTCCTAAGTATTTATTATTTATTCATTAGACGTCTACGCTGCCACTCAGGGCGGCTCACCACAAAAAGAGACACAGCAACATGAACCAATCTAAAGTTAAAATACATTTCTAAAACCCCCCAATAACTTCATACCAATCCCCCCCCCCCAATGCATTCTATCATCCGTATAAATTCATTCATTCATGGCCCATGTTCAACTTGGTGCACTTCGTAAACTTTCATGCACTAAACTAAATGCACTTCCATCCTCTTCCTCCTCCTATGAAGGAATGTGTGTGCGTGCACTTCCATAGGCCTTCAAAGCATCCTTCAGTCCCAGGGACCCTCTGGGGCCGCCGCCTCCGTGCTGGGCTAGGGGTCCCGGGAGGGCTGCGCTTTGCAGGCTGGGTGATGGGCGTGGGGTCTTCCTTCCGTTTTTCCTTTGCTTCGCAGACCTGCCAAGGTTGTAAATGCGAAGATTCATCGCAAGAGTTGCTGTTTCATTGTTGGAGTAATGGGGAACGGTCACTAAATGAGGCAGTCATTGAACAAGGCCTCCCTGTAATTGCTGTCCATTAGCTGTTTGCTCAAGGGTCAGTGGGCTCTGCGCATCTCAGCCTTTTGGTGGGAACCCTAAAAGTGGCAGTTCTGTACTAGCAAATACTTCAAAAGAAAAGGATTGAGGGGTCGTGATTTCCGACAGTCTCCAAATGGGTGAACAGTGCAGTCAGGCCGTAGGGAAAGCAAGTAGGATGCTTGGCTGCATAGCTAGAGGTATAACAAGCAGGAAGAGGGAGATTATGATCCCACTATATAAGCGCTGATGAGACCACATTTGGAATAATACTGTGTTCAGTTCTGGAGACCTCACCTACAAAAAGATATTGACAAAATTGAACGGGTCCAAAGACGGGCTACAAGAATGGTGGAAGGTCTTCAGCATAAAACGTATCAGGAAAGACTTCATGAACTCCATCTGTCTAGTCTGGAGGACAGAAGGAAAAGGGGGGACACGATGGATTAAATAAGGGCTTATTAAAGGTTCTGGAGAGAAGTGTTTTCAATAAGAAAGTGAACACAAGAACAAGGGGGCACAGTCTGAGGTGAGTTGGGGGAAAGATCAGAAGCAACGTGAAAAAATATTATTTGACTGAAAGAGTAGTAGATGCTTGGAACAAACTTCCAGCAGACGTGGTTGGTCAATCCACAGTCACTGAATTGAAACCTGCCTGGGATAAACATAGATCCATCCTAAGATAAAATACAGGAAATAGTATAAGGGCAGACTAGATGAACCAGGGGGTCTTTTTCTGCCGTCAATCTTCTATGTTTCTATGTGTTTTGGAAGAACTGGCTCTCCTGGAAATGGGTGGGACTACAGTGCCCCTCGTCCCCAGCCAGCAAGGCCCCTGGTGTGATGAGCGGCAGGGGAAGAGACTGACCTCTGCAGTCCAGACTTTGCCCGTTCTCCCTCCCTCGGAGTGGGCAGCCTTTCTGCGTCAGGGCATTGATTCAGTGGCTGCGGGTGGAAGGGAATCGATGAGACCGGATCCTGCGTGGCTATCGACCCCCTCGCTGGCTTTGGCGGGGTCGGTCTCCGGGAGGCTG
The DNA here is from genome assembly GCF_031021105.1 of Erythrolamprus reginae. Classification (NCBI taxonomy): domain Eukaryota; kingdom Metazoa; phylum Chordata; class Lepidosauria; order Squamata; family Dipsadidae; genus Erythrolamprus; species Erythrolamprus reginae. Next base: position 98,478,006 of record NC_091955.1, read on the forward strand.
AAAGATTATTATTATTATTTTATTTATTTTTTTAAATAATTTTTTATTGAAAACACAAATTCAAGGCACAAACAAACAGAAAAAAACCCGTAACAACAACAACATCCACAAGCTTGATATAAATATTAATATAAAGCCGTGTGCAGCAGCTGCCACAAAAGCCAACCCAGTTCTAGGCTGCATCAACAGAGGGAGAGAATCAAGATCACGTGAAGGGTTAATGCCACTTTATAAGGCCACACATGGAATCCTGCAGTCAGTTGTGGTTGCAAAAAGGATGTTGAGAGAGAGCAGAGAAGAGCAACAAAGAGGATGAGGGCGAAAACATAGGAAGAACAGTTGCAGGGACTGGACATGGCTGGTTTAATGAAGAGAAGGACCAGGGGAGACATGATAGCACTATTCCAGTATCTCAGGGGCTGCCCCAAAGAAGAAGGAGTCAAGCTGTTCTCCAAAGCACCTGAGGATAGAACAAGAAGCAATGGGTGGAAACTAAACAAGGAGAGAAGCAACTTGGAACTAAGGGGAAAATTACTGAGACTGAGCAATTAATCCGTGGAACAGCTGGCCTCCAGAACTGGGGAATGCTCCACACCTAAAGACAGACTCTTGCCAGATTCAAGCCGCTATTCTGGAAACCTTTGAGAAGGAGCTGCCTTTGCCCCCTTTGCTCACACTGACCTCTCTGAACTTCTCCTGCTGGAATTCTCTCTCTCTCTCTCTCTCTCTCTCTCTCTCTCTCTCTCTCTCTCTCTCTCTCTCTCTTTCTCTCTCCCTTCTGGCAATCGGGGCTATAATCCATCAACCAAACAACCAACTTTCCTTTCTTCCCTCCCTCCCTCCCTCACTGACCCACTCACTCACTCACTCTACCTTTCTCCCTCCCTCTTCCTCCTTCCTTCCTTTCTTCCCTGCCTCCCTCCCTTCCTTCATTCCTCCCTCCCTCCCTCTACTTTTTCCTCCATCCTGTTCCTCCTTCCTTTCTTCCCTTCCTCCCTTTCTTTCTTCCTTCCTTCCCTCATTCCTCTGTCACTCACTACGTTTCCCTCCTCCCTGTCCCTCCTTTCGTCCTTCTCTCCCTCCCTCCCTCACTGACTCACTCACTCACTCTATCCTTTTCCCCTATCTTGTTCTTCCTTCCTTCCTTCCTTCCTTCCCTCCCTCCCTCCTTTCCTTATTTCCTTCCTTCCTTCCTCCCTTCCTTTCCTTTCTTTATTCCCTCCCTTCTTTCTTTCTTTCCTCCCTCCCTCCCTTCCCTCCTCCCTCCCTGAGATGTGGCCAGAGGTGAGTTAGGGATGGATTGAGACCGGCGCCTTCTTTCCTCTGCAGCCCTGGGTGGGATTCGAGTGTGCAGCAAGCGACAACCCGGTGCGGAGGTTGGATTCCTTGGCAACCTGCTGCCTGCCGCCTTGAGAAGGGGGGGGGCTCGGAGTGGTTTCTAGGGCGGCTGCGTTTTGAGCCGGTGCCCACGGTGGCCAAGTGCACAGCGAACAGGAGGCGAGTGGGGGGGTGGACGCTGCGCAACCTGGATCCAGCGCTCAGAATAACCGACCCGCGTTCTCTCCAGCGCCGCCCGTCCACCTGCCCTTTTCTCCCCGTGGGAGGTGCCGGACCTTTGGGCAAAGGGCAGCGGGGGGTGGGGTTTCTGCTCAGGGGCTCTGGTCCCATCAGAGGGGGGGGCTCTCCCCCTCCTGCTCTTCCTGTTCCCACTGATCCCAGGGGGCCTCCCCACCCAGCCAGGAGACAAGACGGAGGCTCCGTGGACCGGGATAAAGTTAATGCCACGTTATACGGCCTCGGGAATAAGGCCCCGCTTGGAATATTTGCATCCAGTTTTGGTCCCCACGATGCAAAAACGGATGTTGAGCCTCTAGAAAGAGTTGCAGAGAAGAGCCACAAAGAGGACTAGGGGACTGGAGGCTAAAACATATGAAGATGTTCATACATATGAACGACGGTTGCAGGAACTGGGTTTATGTCGAGCTTAATGAAAAGAAGAACCAGCTGAGACAGGATAGCAGCCTTCCAATATCTCAGGGGCTGCCCCAAAGAAGAGTTGGGGGTCAACCTGTTCTCCAAAGCACCTGAGGGAAGAACAAGAAGCAATGGGTGGAAACTAAACTAGGAGAGAAGCAACTTAGGAGAAATTTCCTGACAGTGAGAACAATTAACCAGAGGAACTACTTGCCTCCAGAAGTTGTGAATGTTCCAACACTGGAAGTTTTCAAGCAGATGTTGGATGACCCTCTCTCTGAAGTAATGCAGGGTTGCCTGCCTAAGCAGTGGGTTGGACTAGAAGACCTTCAGGGTCCCTTCCAACTCTGTTGTTGTTGTTGTTATTATCATCATCATTTAAAGCCAGCCTCTTCCCAGCCCTCTCTGGCTTGTTAAGTGCATTATTATTATTATTATTATTATTATTATTATTATTATTATTATTATTATTATTATGTAAAACAGCCTGGGAGCCCCACTGCCTCCCCCCAAGAGGGCAGCTCCCCTGCTGCTGCTTCTTCCTCCAGAGAGGAGCCCGGGGGGGGGGGGTTAAGACTCAGCTGGAGCTTGACCGTCGGATGGCCTGGGTGCTCCACAGGTGACTGCCTTTCCACACCTGTGGGAGAGAGACAGCAGGACGCCACCCAGACTTGGCCTCTGACCCTCTCGCCCCTGCAGCATCCTTCCCACACTCACCTGTGTAGCTGAAACACCTCAGCTCTTCCAGCTGGGAGCCCCCTTTCGGAAGGACCACAGAACCCATCCTCCTCCTCCTCCTCTTCCCCCATCACTCCTTCCTAGGGAGGAAGGGGATGCACTCCAGTGAGGGATGCTCGGTCGGCTCAGCCCAGGAGCATCGGGCCCCTCCGCCACGTGGCCTCCCTGAGCTTCGTGGGGTTTGGCCCAGGCGGTTCATTTCTCTAATGGCCAGGAAGGCCGCTAATTGAAAGAGAGGCCTCGCTCTATTTTTATCCGCTGGTGAAAGGGGAGAGGTGGGGGAAGCCTGTGAAGGAACTCCCCCCCCCCACACACAATCCAGTTGGGTTGAGCGGGAGCCAAACCACTTTGCTTAATGGGTTGTTGGCATCTCAGGCGACGGGAGTGCCCAATGGGGCCTTTCAGGACCTCGGAGAGCTCTCCCGGGATGGCTGGGGGGGAGCCCTGGCAGGTCTTCCCTGCGCTGCACCTGTTGAGCAACGGCCCACAGCGCTGGCTGCCTCCATCTCCCCTCGAATGAGCAAGGCAGGCTGGTGGGGCCATGGGGGAGGGCCTTCTCTGTGGCTGCCCCAACTCTGTGGAATCAACTCTGTGGAGTCTTCGGAGAGGGGCAGCATACAAATATATATATATATATATATATATATATATATATATATATATATATATATATATATATACAAACAAACAAACAAACAAACTCTCCCCTCCCCCCAAGGTCCATAGTGCTCCCACCCTCGTGGCCTTCCAAAAGGCCACAAAGACCTGCCCGTGAGATTGACATCTATCATGGCCGAATTGTGTGAATGGTACGCATGCATGCTGATTGGATTGTGGGTTTTAATTGGGGTTTGGGTGGGAGGGTGGGTGGGTGGACGGACAGATAGGATAGACAGACAGACAGACAGATGAGTAGATGAACAGATAAACAAAGAAACAAACAAACACAGCCGATGAGGACTGTATTGGGTGGTGCTTGAGTGGTGGATGATGGTTCAGGAGGGAATATATAAATACAAAATATAAAATAATATAAAATATAAAATAATATAAAATATAAAATATAAAAATATAAAATAATATAAAATAATAAAATAAAATAAAGCAATAGAAAAAAGGGTAACTTGAAGGGTGGGGCTCCCGGTCCCCCGTCCTCTGTGAGACCTCAGAAACCTTTGCAGTTGTGGACTCAACAGCTGGCGGGCGGCTTCAGCAGAATGGAATGCTTGCGGCTCAGTTCCAGCACATCTGGAGCTGCTGGTGGGGGGAGGAGGAGGGAGGGCTCTGGCACAGCTGCCTCCTCGGTTCGGCTCTTCCTGGTTCTGGGTCAGGCCCAGCTGTTCCTGCAGCAAACAACCCTTTGGATTCTTTGCTGGTCATCTAAGGGGGAGGTATAATGTTGCACCCAGTGAGGATCTGGGTTTAGGGAGAAAGGCCGCCCAGGAAAACCTGGGAGTCGAAGTGTCCACCCAGCTGAAACCTAGAAACATAGAAGATTGACGGCAGAAAAAGACCTCCTGGTCCATCTCACCTGCCCTTACACTATTTCCTGTATTTTATCTCAGGATGGATCTATGATTATCCCGGACAGGTTTACATTCAGTGACTGTGGATTGACCAACCACGTCTGCTGGAAGTTTGTTCCAAGCATCTACTACTCTTTCAGTCAAATAATATTTTCTCACGTTACTTCTAATCTTTCACCCAACTAACCTCAGATTGTGTCCCCTTGTTCTTGTGTTCACTTTCCTATTAAAAACACTTCCCTCCTGAACCCTATTTAACCCTTTAACCTATTTAAATGTTTCGATCATGTCCCCCTTTCCCTTCTGTCCTCTGGACTATACAGATTGAGTTCATGAAGTCTTTCCTGATACGTTTTATGCTTAAGACCTTCCACCATTCTTGTAGCCCGTCTTTGGACCTGTTCAATTTAATCCATATCTTTTTGTAGGTGAGGTCTCCAGAACTGAACACAGTATTATTCCAAATGTGGTTTCACCAGCACTCTATACAGCGGGATCACAATCTCCCTCTTCCTGCTTGTTATACTTCTAGCTATGCAGCCAAGCATTTGACTCGCTTTCCCTACCGCCCGACCGCAATGTTCACCCATTTTGAGACGGTCAGAAATCACAACTCCTAAATCCTTCTCTGCTGAAGTTTCTGCTAGGCCAGAACTGCCAATACAAAGTCAAGCTGACACAAAGGGTTAATAGCACTTTATAAGGCCACAGCTGGAATACGGCCTCCAGCTTTGGTTCCACAATGTAAACAATATCAAGGGGCAGATCCAGAGAAGGGCCAAGCGGTTCTTGACCCATCAGCTGGAGGCCCAAAGCAGATGGGAGGCAGAAGAAGAGATGGAGCAGGAGGGCTGGGTTGTGGGTTGTGGGTTGTGTGTGTAAGAACACTCCAGCGGGCAAGATCAAGTGGACCTGAGGTCAGGTGGGAAGGGGAGGGTTTCTTGTTTGTTTGTTTGTTTCTCCACCTTTGCAATGCTGCCACCCTTTAATACAGTTCTTCATGTTGTGGTGACCCCCAACCATAAGACTAGCGCCGATTCTCCCAACAGAGCTTGAAGCTGATTGGCAGGAAGGTCAGAGGGGCAGCCCCCCCCCCACTGCAAATGATTGGTCAGATTGTAAAAATATCTTCCAAGGTGCCAGAATAGAAGCTTTTGTTACTAACACCAAGAAAAGTGTGTCTTTTCCCACACAGGGTCTTAGGCGACCTCTGTGAAATCGTCCTTCGACCCCCACAGGGGACCCAATCCCCAGGTTGAGAACTACCCATGGATGGGATAGCAGTAGTTTGTATAAACATAACATAAAGCAAAAAGTAACGATAAAAGAAGACAATAGGACAGTAGGAAAGGGAAGGAAGGCACAATGGTGTGATTATGCACACACCCCTCACACACCTCTTAGAAAGGGGGAGAGGTCGACGGTAGGCAGTCGGAGGCTGAAGACTTTGGAGTTTGGGGGGGAAAAATACAGAATCAGGTGGTGAATTCCAGGCATAGATTCCTTCCTTCCTTCCTTCCTTCCTTCCTTCCTTCCTTCCTTCCTTCCTTCCTTCCTTCCTTCCTTTCTTCCAGAGTCAGGTAGTGCATTCCAGGCACTGATCTCTTTCCTTCCTTCCTTCCTTCCTTCCTTCCTTCCTTCCTTCCTTCCTTCCTTCCTTCCTTTCTTTCATTTCTATGCTGCCCTATTCCTCAGACTGTTGATGAAGTCGTATTTTCTGCAGTCGAGTTGGAGCCCTTTGAATCTTACTACGTGCTCGTGTATTGCTGCAGGGTTGATTGGTTGATTGGCAGAAGCCGCCCTCCGCTCTCTTCTTGGTTGCAGTGGGGGAATCGAGGGGGGGAGGGTCTCTGGCCCACCGCCTGCAGCCGGGCGTCCAGCAGGAGCTACTCACCGGCCTCTTTTCTTCCCGGGCTTTGGGCTGCAGGCCAACCTGAAGAAATTTATGGACTATGTGCAGGCCCTGAACGCGGACAAGGTCAGCCGGCTGTTGGAGAAAGGACTGGACCCCAACTTTCATGACCCGGACACTGGAGGTGAGATCAGGGCAGCTGGGGCATTCTGGCCGTTGAAGTCCAGGCACCTTCACGTTGCCTCGGTTGGGAAGCGCTGCCTTTGGGGGAATGGGGGCCAAGGGGAGATCCCCTGGCCTTCGCCTGTTTTGAAATCGTGCCTGGCCTGGGGAGGCTTTGCAGTCCGATCCCCGGCTGGCTTCGTGGCGCTGGGCATATTGCTTTCACTTCAGCCGCGGGCCAAGCAAGTGTGAACGGGCTGGAGGAGTTTGGTCAAGCACAGCAGTGGGTCAAGCGGGCTCTTCTATGACATGCAGACTCCAAGTCCCAGGATTCCTCGGCTAGCAGGATGCGCTCAGGGAGTCACGGAAGAGCCCACTTGGCCCACCCCTGGTCTACTATGCTGTGTGAACCCGGCCCCAAAGGGAGGCTCCTCACCTGCCACTCAGGAAGGAGGAAGGCTGGGCACCTTGTCTGGAGGGAGGCGGCTCCCTCTAGAACAGGACAGAACAGAATTCTTTATTCACCAAAGGGTGATTGGACCCACAAGGGATTTGTCTTTGAAGCAGATGCTCTCAGTGGACACATAAGAAAAGAGACATTGGTCAAGAATCAGGAGGGACAACACTTAATGATTGTCACAGGGGTCAAATAGGCAATCAGGAAACAATATTAATAAAAATCTTAGGATACAAGAAACAACTTACAGTCATGCAGTCGTAAGTTGGAGGAAATGGGTGGTGGGAATGATGAGAAAAAAACTAGTAGTAATAGGAGTGCAGACTTAGTAAATAGTTTGATAATTTTCGCAAATTACTCAAGATCCACCTATATGGCCAGGCATGGGGGAACTGAGACACCTCCCCCAGGCTTTTATATTTTATGTTTGGTATGTATGTGTTGTATGGTTTTAAGTGCTGGGGTTTTATATATCTTTTCTTTTAATATTAGATTTGTTTCACTGTTATATTGTCTTTATTATTGTTGTGAGCCGCCCCGAGTCTTCGGAGAGGGGTGGCATACAAATCTAATAAATTATTATTATTATTATTATTATTATTATTATTATTATTATTATTATTATTATTATTGACAGTGTTGAGGGAATTATTTCTTTAGTAGAGTGATGGCGTTCGTAAAAAAACTGTTCTTGTGTCTAGTTGTCTTGGTGTGCAGGGCTCTGTAGCGACGTTTTGAGGGTGAGAGTTGAAACAGTTTGTGTCCAGGATGTGAGGGGTCTGTCAATATTTTCCCCGCCCTCTTTTTGACCCGTGCAGTCTACAGGTCCTCAATGGAAGACAGGTTGGCAGCCATTGTTTTTCCTGCAGTTCTGATTCTCCTCTGAAGTCCATGTGGGTCTTGTTGGGTTGCAGAACCGAACCAGACAGTTATGGAGGTGCAGATGACGGACTCAGTGATTCCTCTGTAGAACTGGACCAGCAGCTCCTGGGGCAGTTGGAGCTTCCTGAGTTGGTGCAGAAAGAACCTTCTTTTGTTTCCCTTTTTAAGGATGGTTCTGATGTTAGGTTTCAAGTTTTATTTCAAATGCAATGTTGCATGTGAATGAGATCATCTTTTGCACTTGTTTAACACCTGCCTGAGGTGGAGGACTGTGTGGCTTGATTCCAAGCCAGACTGAGCCAGGATTTTAGTTAATCAAGATTTATTTTATTTTATTTTTATTTTATTTTGTCAAGAATGTATTGGTTTAATATATATAAACACTGTTTATATATATTTGATATTGGTACTAATAAGAGGGAGACATTAGGACAGGGGAGGGAAGGCACATTGGTGCACTTATACACGCCCCTTACTGACCTCTGAAGAATTGGGAGAGGTCAATAGTAGACAATCTAAGAGTAAAGTTTTGGGGGGGTTGGTGATGATACTACAGAGTCAGGTAGTGAGTTCCATGCATCAACTACTAAAGTTACTACAGTCAAGTTTAGAGCAGTTTACTTTAAGTTTGTATCTGTTGTGGGCTCGTGTGTTGTTGTGGTTGAAGCTGAAGTAGTCATTGATAGGAAGAATGTGGAGGAGTGGAGGGCTCTTCTCTTAAGGTATCTCTGGGCACTTTCCAATGTATTTATGTCCGAAATGTGATGTGGGTTATTTTAGTAGATTGTTTAAGAACGAAGATGCATCTGGAAAGCTTCACCCCAGAATAGGCCACGTTATGGCTCTTGATGAAGTCACCCAGGCAAGGGAAAGGAGAGGTCCAGTTGGGCACGAGAGGGGGATGGTGACAGTGGGGGGGGGCTGAAGGAGACCCTCCAAAGACCCTCCCTCCTCATAGCTCTCTCTCCTCCCTGCCCCAGAATGCCCCCTGACCATGAGTGCCCAGCTGGAGTTCTGTGCCGAGATGATCAAAGCCTTGAAGAATGGTGGTGCCCACTTGGACTTCCGGACCCGCGAAGGGATGACGGCTCTGCACAAGGCCGTCCGATGCCGGAACCACACGGCCCTGCGGGTGAGTCTCACGCCATTCCCTCCAGAGTTGGGGGGCACCGCTCAGGCTGGACAGCTGACCCTGGTCCTTCAGGGTCCCTGGCAGACCCTCCTTGGAGGGGGAGGGGAGGGCAGGAGCCGCAACGCTGCAGGAGGAGAGCCAGGCAGCAGGATGGGGGGCAAAGGGGTAACCCGGAGTTGCGTCAACAGAGGGACACAGTCCAGGACTAGGGAGGCACTGATACCACTACGTAAAGCCTTAGTTAGACCACACCTAGAGTCCTGCATTCAGTTTTGGTCACCACAGTATAAAAAAGACCTTGAAACTCAAGTGCAGAGGAGGTCAACCAGGAGGATGAGGGGACTGGAGAGTAAAATATGCGAAGAGAGGCTGCAGGAACTGGGCATGGTCAGTCTGGAGAAGGTCCGGGAGAGACAGGATAGCAGTGTTCCCAATACTTGAGGGGCTGCCCCAGAGAGGAAAGAGGGGGCCAGGCTGTTTTCCAAAGCACCCGAAGGCCGGACAAGGAACAACGGATGGAAGCTGACCAGAGAGAGATTCAACCTGGAAACAAGGAGGGACTTTCTGACAGTGAGAGTGGTCAACCAGGGGAGCAGAAGTTGCCTGCGGAGGTTGTGGGAGCTGCAACACTCGAGACTTTCAAGGGGAGACTGGACGGCCATTTGTCCAGGGTGGTGTAGGGAGTCCTGCCTGAGTGGTGGGTTGGACTAGATGACCTCTACAAGGTCCCTTCCAACTAGAAGGAGGAGAAGGAGGAGGAGAGGAAGAAGAGGAGGAGGAGGAGGAGGAAGGCTGACTCTGGTCTATCCTAGTCCCCCCCCTTTGTAGCCTTCTATGCCCCCCCACCCCGATGGGCCAGGGATGCCAGGCACCTCCTGATGCCCCCCTTCATGCCCCCCCCCGTGGCTTCCTTTGCGCAGACGCTGCTGGACCTGGGGGCCTCTACGGATTACAAGGACAGCCGGGGCCTGACCCCCCTCTACCACAGCGTCATGGTGGGGGGGGACCCCTACTGCTGTGAGCTCCTCCTGCACGACTACGCCAAGGTGGGCTGCGTGGACGAGAACGGCTGGCACGAGATCCACCAGGTGAGACAGGCCAGGCCAGGGGGGGCGCAGGTGGGGGGGGAGACGAACGGGCCCAGGTGGAAATGCCCCCCCAAGCTCTTTTGCCGTGGGGCAGGGGTGCCTCTCCAAGAGGGGGGAACCCCGGGGCTGCTGAATTATCCCCACCCTGGCAGGGAAGGGGGGCAACTGGGAGATCCCTGCCACAAACCTTCCTGGAGTGTGTTGTGGGGGGGGTCTTCAAAACAATTTGGGTATTCAGGGCCCCCACTCCTGCCTCCAAATTCTACAGGGAGTCCTCGACTTACAACCGTTTGTTTAGTGACCATTCACAGCCGCAAGGGCGCTGAGAGAAGCGGCTTATAACGGTTTTTCAACCATTGCGACCACTGCCACCCCCCCACCCCCCCGTGGTCAACTGACTCCTACTCAGGACGGTTTCAGTGTCACGTGATCCCCTTTTACAACATTCAGTGAGACCGGCAGCAGCTCATCCGTCGAGTCAATCAATCAAATGTAGAAACATTGCAGGCCTGGAAGAGAAGTCATTCGGAATTTGGGGAGGGGACCGTAGGGCCTGAGCCTGGGGCCACGGGGGATGGTGGGCCCCCAGGGACTGGAACAAGGGGCCTCTGGGCCTTGAAGTGGGCTCTGGATGCGAGTCCCGCCTTCCTGTTTCCTGGGCAGGCCTGCCGCTACGGACACGTCCAGCACCTGGAGCACCTGCTGTTCTACGGGGCCGACATGACTGCCCAGAACGCCTCGGGGAACACGGCCCTGCACGTCTGCGCACTCTACAACCAGGTGAGAGGCGCACACAGACACACAGTGTGAAGGAGTGTGCCGAGTGGCCCTTGAGGACGCGTGGAGGTGGCAGATGTGCAGCCCAGAGATACAAGCAGGGGCCCAGGCGCCATCAGGGCAGGGATGTTATCGACTTCGTCAAGAACCATCCTAGTCACACACAACTACAGCGGTCAAGAACTCTCCACACACGCACAATACCGGAAGCAGAGGGGGGCCACGACTGCAACGGCCAGGGGCTATGCTATGCTAACGATTTTCAGGATGCGCATCCCCAACACACACGTGTGCCCCCATGTGAAACTTGGCTTCTGCACTGGCGCAGCAAGGGAGATCTCGCCTGAAGACGCCTGAGTGGGAGTTCAGCCATTTTGGGGGTTTTTTGCTTCTGCCCATGCATGGAAGCAAAGATATCAGAGAAAATTGCCAAAATCTCACTCTCACGAACGTCCTCACACAAAATTTCGATTGCTGTGCATGCGCAGAAGCCAAATCTCTCACTGATGGGCGCATGTGTGCCTGCGATGGCCTCGGAGGGCGCACCGGTAGTGCCGAAAACAGCAGTCCTTCGATGACTATAAGCCTTACTCATAATACTATAAGCCATTGTTTGAACACACACTTCTTACAGCAGAGTCACACAGACAAAGGAGAAACAGCAGAGAGTCATCAGAGAGGCGCTTCTGGCTCCCTCTTGTGGCTAACTGCTGCACTAACTCTAAAAGCTATAGTCTGATAATACATTTAAACATACACGGATGGTTTGTTTATATAGTTATGTACATAACACTAACACATAGACACACACAAACACACACCAGCTGCTCGGGTTTGGCTTTGCCCCACAGGGGCACTCGAGCATCACCAGGTGTCAAAAGAGTTTGAGGGGGAGGTGGGTTCAGCCTTCCCCTACAACGCACGGGGCAGGTTAGAGCCAAGAAGGGGGAGGCAGCCCCATGGGCAGATGCCCCCCTCCCTGCCCAGTCTGATGCCCCCCCTTTCTCTCTCTCTCTGCCAGGAGAGCTGTGCCCGCGTCCTCCTCTTCCGGGGAGCCAGCAAAGAGATCCGGAACTACAACAACCAGACGGCATTCCAGGTAGGGGCAGGGCGGGCTCTGGAAGAGGGGGGGACCCTCGGCTTCCTCCTCTGACATAGGGCAGGGGGGCTCTGGGGGGACTTTATAGGGTGCAGAGCGTTGGAACATGTGCAGAAGCCTCTGAGCATGCGCAAAGGGTTCTTTCAGCCAGACACTTTCAAGGAGACGCAACTGGAGGACCGATTCAGGGATGTGACCAGGGAGCTATCACTACTTGTTCAGCAAATGGGGGCAAATTTCCCCCACCGATTCAGGCGAAACAGACACTCACCCCACCCCCACTGACGCAAAGGCCATGCAGCCCTCTCCTACCCCGGGTCAAGCTGGTGCAGAAGTTGGTGATAAATCCACTGCCTGATGTTGATGGGGACTTGGGAGGGGGGTTCATGAGGGCATGCAATGCAGCCACCAAGCCTTCTTTTGAGGGGTTCAAGGCCATCCTATGCCCATCCACCTGGGTGGAAGTGGAAGGAGGATTGGCCATGCTGGCACAATCTGAGTGGGCAACGTGACAGGTTTATGGGGGTGGGGGCAAGAGAGGTGGGAAACTCAGATTCAGGTTTCCCAGTGTAGGTGCCAGGATGGCTGCAGCAATAAATCGGAGCACTTTGACTCAGGCTCTGGTTTAGTTTGGATGCGCCCTTGACCCCCCAGCCCAGGAAACCAAGGGGAGGGAGAGGCTCACACCCAGCCCTTTGGGAGGGCTGCACCCCCTGGCAGGCTTGGTTCCTCCTGTCTGACCCCTCAACCCCACCCTTAATGGCCAATCACTTCCATCGGAGCCAGCACTGTCCTGCAGTGGCCAAACAAGCCAATGTAATCTGAGGCAGCATCAACAGAGGTCCCCATGACATCAGGGTCAACCGCATGTCCATCCCTGTAAGAAGTCCAAGGGCCTGCTCTGCAGGGCTGTTGTGGGGGCAGAGTGGCACTCAAATTATTCTATTGTGGTCAACAGCCATCCAGCTCACTCCGGCCTCTTTGCTTGCAGGTGGCCATCATTGCGGGTAACTTTGAACTGGCGGAGATCATCAAAACCCACAAAGAGTCCGACGTTGGTAAGTGTGTGACCTTTGGCCTTTTGTAGGGCTGGGAAGCTCAGGGGTGGGACCTCTTTATTGGTTGGTTTTTATTTATATTTATTGGATTTATATACCGCCCCTCTCCAAAGACTCGGGATGACTTACAACATAGAAAGGGAAACAATGAAATACAATGGCTAAATCCAATTAATTAAAACTAGATAAATTGATTTAAAATTCCCAATTATGTTAAATATCAATCCTACCCATTCAGACATCGACCAAACGTAACATTCGTCGGACAAGGGCTGGAGTCTCATCGCTCCAAGACTGGTGGCATAAATGAGTCTTGAGACTCTTGCGGAAGGCGAGGAGGGTGGGGGCTGTGCGAATCTCTAGGGGGGTGGATTTCAGAGGGCTGGGGCCCCCGCAGGGAAGGCTCTTCCCCTAGGCCCACCAAGCAACATTCTCTAGTTGACGGGACCTGGAGAAGGGCGACTCTGTGGGACCTGACCGGGCACTGGGATCCGTGTGGCAGGAGGCAGTCTTGGAGGTCATCTGGCCCGATGCCGTGTAAGGCTTCCTTCAAATCTCGTAAATCTTATGTGGGAACACACATGCGCGTGAGCTTTCGGTGGGTTTCTTTTTTCTTTCCGCGCATGCACATAAAGCAAAGTCTCGCAAGGGGACATGTGTGCGAGAGAGAGATTTTGGCAATTTCCTTCCTTCCACGCAGGCACAGGAATCAAAATCTCATGAGAACCACCTTTCCCTGGTGTGGGGGCTGGGGGGTCGTTCACACATTACTCCCTCCCCCCACGAGAGAGATTTCAGAGGGGTTTTTTCCTTCCGCGTATGCACAGAAGCAAAACATCACTGGGACGCATACATGCGCACACGCCGGACACCCACATCTGCACGCGAAGCTCCAGTTTCACTACTGGTGTGCAGTGTGGCCTGTACAGGATAGGAAGCCGGTACTGACCCGGAGGGCACGCCGTCCCTTCCATGCTCAGCGCCATCCATGGCACGGCTGCAAGTTCTTTCCTGGAGCCCCACATCCAGAGCCAGGAGCCAAACTTCGGGGCTGCTGGTGGCCTCGTCCGAAAGCGAGAGTGCCCCACCCAAGAGAGAGAGAGAGAGGCAGGGCTGCCAGAATTGGGGGCACAACCCCCCCCCAGCCGATCCCCCGATCACAGCCAGGAGGCGGAGTTTTGAGGGGAACCAATTATATTGATGTCCCCGCGCGGTGTATGTAATTGTATGATTCGTTACAGTTTAATTAACGGCATCGCCCGGAAATGACAGCCAGGTTTTTCTTCTTTAATTGCCTTCTCTGGCTCTGGGCTCCCTCGGAAAAAGGGATTTCATTCGAAACACGTCGGGAGGCTCTGGAAACAGCAGGGAGCCCCCCACCCCACCCCCCAGCCTGGCATGGGCTTCGAAATGGACATGACAATGGGGCAGGGAGGGACCCTGGAGGTCTTCTAGCCCAACCCCTGTCCGAATATATTGAAGTACGCAGCAGCTGGATTGGATTTGTCCGGATACCAGGATTTATAGTGTAGCAACTCAGGAACCAGTTCAAATAAATAACGAAGACCCCTTTGTAGAAAAATGGTGATAAACAGTGTGGCTAGAAAGGTTGTAAAATTGGACAAAACTCCACGTGACAGATGTCTCACTTAGCAACAGAAATGCTGGGCTCCATTGGAACTGTAAGTTGGGGACTTTCTGAATTGGGTGTCGCTTGCTGAGAGGTGCAGCTGTCGAAATCAAACCGATGAAAAAACAGTCCATGAATCCATTCCTTTCCCTGGTTTGGGGGCTGGGGGGGGGGTCGTTCACGCATTACTCCCTCCCCCCATTTCTGTTCTGGGGGAAATTCTCCCCGTGGGCCCCCCAGAGCAGGGCGGCTGTTCTCGCAGGAGCCTCTCTGGATTGTGACCTGCCGGAGAAAGCAATTAACGAAGAAAATCTGGCTGTCATTTCTGGCTGAGATGGCTAATTAAAGCGTAACCAATCATACAAACAGCCATGAAGGGACGTCAATCTAATTGGTTGCTATCAAGATTAACAGGACATCTGAAATCAATGATGGTCATTAAAGCAAGCAAGAAGGCAGGGCGGGGGGGGGGGTAAAATAGGAGAGGGAGGGAGGGGGAGAATTTGAAATAGGAAGAATGTTCCCTCCCGATTGGGTCAGAGGGACGGATTCTTCTCGATCCGTTTCATTCTGGACTCAGCTCAAGATGTACTTCAAAGACCTGACCTTGACTTCCTTTTTCTCTTCCTCTTCCTCTCTCCTCCTTCCTTTCCTCCATCCTTTTCCTTTCCTCTTTGCTTCCCTTCCCTTTCATCCTTCCTTTTCCTTTCATCCTTTCCTTTCCTCATCCCTCCTTCTTTCCTCCCTCCCTCCTTTCCTTCCTTCCACTTGATACATCTGCCCATGACTCTGGGCAGCTATTAAAACCACAAAAGTCAAATAAAATTAACCACAACTTTAATGCAACGAAGCCATGTTTCTGCAGAGGCATCCTTCAAGTCTACAATGCCGGAGAGAATACCGTGATATTAAAAGCTTTTTGGAAGCCCACGGCCAAGAGGAATGGCTAGTTGACCTGAGATGGGTAAATTCAGCCCCCGGGGTCTCATTGGACATCTCAGCTGCCTTCAGTACCATCCACCGTAGACTCTGGAGGTTGGAAGGGGGAGGGGGACCTAATTTGGCACTGATTCTCCTCCTGAGATGGAGGACCACCTGTAGGAGATGACCAGGCTGAACCCAAGGGAAGGGTCAAGCAAGCCGTAAGTCACGGGTCCCTTCACACTCACAAAGAGATCCAAGTCCAGCCCACTTTGAAGGCCTCTCTTATCTTCCACTCACTTCCTTTAAATGTCACTTGGCCAGATTCTTATAGAAAATTTAAGATGGCAATAAATCTTTGAGCAGCTCCAATCTCCTGATTTCCTGGGAGCTCGAACCACCTACGCCCAGGAGGAGGCTGATAAGAGTGCCCTGTTACACACACACACACACACACACACACACACACACCTTTCAGCATCTCCACCAGGGTCAAGCATCCTCAATAGGTGGGTATTCCAGCCCTACCTCTGGACTGTCTGGTCCTTCATTCAATTAGCCATGTCCAGTTCCTGCAACCGTTCTTCCTATGTTTTAGTCTCCAGTCCCCTCATCACTTTTGTGGCTCTTCTCTGCACTTTTTCTAGGGTCTCAACATCTTTTTTGCATCGTGGGGACCAAAACTGGATGCAAATATTCCAAGTGTGGCCTTATCAGGGCCTTATAAAGTGGGATTAACCCTTCGCGCGATCTTGATTCTCTCCCTCTGTTAATGCAGCTTAGAACCACGTTGGCTCTTTTGGCAGCTGCTGCACATGGCTGGCTCCTCTTTGAATGGTCATCCACTAGGACTCCAAGTACCTTCTCACAGTTGCTACTGTTGAGCCAGGTGCCACCTATATTGTACCTGGGCGTTTTGTTTTTCTTGCCTCAGTGTAGAACCTGACTTTTTCCACCACTGACTTTCATTTTGTCAGATAGCGCCCATTGTCCAGTCTGTCCAGATCCTTCTGAGTCTTGAGCCTGTCCTTGGGAGTGTCGGCTCTTCCTGCCAGTTTGGTGTCATCTGCAGATTTGATGAGTTCCCCATCTCTCCCCTCATCCACATCATTGGTGGAGATGTTGAAGAGTACCCGGATGCTTGGTGCTTGGATGATGGAGCCCCTCTCCTCTGAGATTGCACCCCACCTGCATCAGGGGACACACACACACACACACACACACACACAAGTCACACTCCCTCTTTGCAGCAGGCCAAGACTTTGATTGAGAAGGACGTCACCGTCCTTCAGTGGGGCGGGGGAGCAGTGGAGGCTGCCGTTTGCTCTGCTGCCTGTGATGACAATTTATGGCTTTAATCTATCTCCTAGCCCCATTAAGAGTTGGGCCCGGCTGGCCTTCATTTACAAGGGAGGACACCTGGAAGCAAACAAATAACCCATGCTTTTTAAAGCCAGGAGGAAGGGAGGGAGGGTGGGAGGGTGGGAGGGAGGAGGGAGGGAGGGAGGAGGGAAGGAGGGAAGGGAGGGAGGGAGGAAGGAGGGGAGGGAGGGGGAGGGAGGGAGGGAGGAAGGAGGGGAGGGAGGAAGGAGGGAGGGAGGGAGGA
The DNA here is from genome assembly GCF_031021105.1 of Erythrolamprus reginae. Lineage (NCBI taxonomy): Eukaryota > Metazoa > Chordata > Lepidosauria > Squamata > Dipsadidae > Erythrolamprus > Erythrolamprus reginae. The sequence goes on from NC_091955.1 coordinate 98,494,908, forward strand.
AGGAAGGAGGGGAGGGAGGGAGGGAGGAAGGAGGGGAGGGAGGGAGGAAGGAGGGAGGGAGGGAGGAAGGAGGGAAGGGAGGGAGGGAGGAAGGAGGGAGGAAGGAAAAGCAGAAGGAAGGAAGGAAGGAAGGAAGGAAGGAAGGAAGGAAGGAAGGAAGACAGGAAGACGGCCCTTTGAGATGGAAAGAGCCCCTGAGAGGGTTTCCTTGCAAGGGCAGGGTAGGTAGTCCTCAGGTTACAACACCTCACTTGGTGACCTTCAGAGTTGCAATGGCAGGTCACTAGGTAAACTATTGTAACCTGAGGACTAACCTCTAGGACTGTTTTTTACACTTAAAGACCGCAGGGTCACATGATCACAGCTGACTCAGATTTATTTATTTATTTATTTATTTATTCGATTTTTAATGCCTCCCTTCTCCTTAAACTCAGGGCAGCTTACAACCTGTTAGCCATAGCCCTTTTGAACAGAGCCAGCCTCTTGCCCCCACAATCCGGGTCCTCATTTGACCCACCTCGGAAGGACGGAAGGCTGAGTCCACCTTGAGCCGGTGATGAGATTTGAACCGCTGACCTACAGATCTATCAGTCACCTTCAGTGCCCTGCAGTTCTGCACTCTCCCTGCTGCGCCACCCGGGCTCTCAATGCGATTTATGACGGTTGCAGTTTCCCAAAGTCCCGATTCCCCCTTGCGACCTCCTGACCATGAAAGTGGATGTGGGGAAGTCAGGTTCACTTAACAACTCTGTCACTAATTAACCATCACAATGATTCGCTTAAGGACGGTGACGGGAAAGGTTGCAAAATGGGGCAGAGTTTAGCAACCGAAATGTTCAGAAATGTGGTCGTAGGCCGAGGACTTCCTGTAGTGTCACAACCGGTCAGATGTTGCTGAACTACAGCTCCCAGCAGGCTCTGCCCGTACGGCCGGGGATGCTGGGTGAGGGATTCCTTCTGCCCTGAGCAACCGGAGGCATCTGCTTTCCCGCCAAAGAGATGGAATTGGATGCAGAAGCGGCAAAAATTAAAGCTGGGTCAATAATGGCAGCTGTCACTTTGAAATACTGACGTTTTCTGCATGCTCAAACACTTTTCAAGAGAGGCACCAAGGGGGGGGGAACAAACAAACACAAGATTGACCCCCCTCCCCCGTTCTGCCCAGGGACGGTTTCTTCCCCAGTGAAGTCAAAGGGCCTCGGAGTCCACCGGAGCGTGGAATGGACAGAATAGATTGACCGAGTTGGAAGGCAGCTTGGAGGTCACCTAGTTCAACCGCGTCCGAGCAGGAGACCCTACACCAGTGAGGGTGAACCTATCGCACACGTGCTACTGGTGGCGCATGTAGCCACACTTGCCGGCGCGCAAGGGGAGCCTCTGCAGCACCTCGGGAGGGTCAAAGAAGAGTCTGCCAGGGCCACCGGAAGTCAGGAAACAGCCCATGTCCAGCCTCCGGGGGGGCTCCAGGGGGGCTAGGAGAGGCCTCTGGAGCCTGGGGAGGGGAAAACCGGGTCTATGGGGCCCACCCAAAGTCAGGAAAGGGGGCAGGAGGGGGATTGTGCACGCATAGACAATGAACATGGCAGCATGGGTGGGTGTGTCACATGTGCATGCGTAGGGGTTTCGGGGGCATTGAATGATGTGTGTGGGCACTCGGACGTGCGCAATAACACATGTGCACATGTTTTTGGCCCCCAAGGGGAGAAAGGTTCACCATCACTGCCCTCCGCCATTTCTGACCGATGGCATCCCGGTCACTTTCTTCAAAACTTCCTTCTTCAACCTGCCTCCCACTGAGGACCAGTAGACTGCACGAGTCAAAAAGAGGGGGGGATATTGACTGTTTTAGCTCCCTCCCTCAAAATGTCACTACAGGGCCCTGCACACCAAGACAATTAGACACAAGGACAGTTTTTTCCCAAGTGCCCTCACTCTGCTAAACAAATAATTCCCTCACCACTGTCAAACTATTCACTAAGTCTGCACTACTATTTCTACTAGTTTTTTTCCCATCATTCCCACTTATGACTCTGACTGTAACTCGTTGCTTGCATTCTTAAGTTTTTATTAATCTTGACTGTTTCCTGATTGCTTATTTGACCCCTAAGACCATCCTTAAGTGTTGGACCTCCTGCTTCTTGACCAAGGTCTCTTTTTCTTTTATGGACCCTGAGAGCATCTGCACCAAAGACAAATCCCTTGTGTGTCCACTCACACTTGGCCAAGAAAGAATTCTATTCTATTCTATCCATCAAAGCCTCTGGGGCTGAAGCTGGGGTGGGTGGTGGGGCTTCTGGGGGCTTTTGGGTCCAGCCATGCTAACCGCCCCCCTCCCCTTCCTCTCTCCTCCCCCCCCCCCGCAGTGCCTTTCCGCGAGACCCCGAGCTACACCAAGCGGCGGCGGCTGGTGGCAGTGGCCGGGCTGGCCTCCCCTCGCCTGCTCCAGCGCTCGGCCAGCGACAACAATCTGAAGGCGGAGAGCCGGCCCTCCTACTCGCCCGCGCCCTCACTCCGTGGCCTCCCCCCGCAGCTGCTGGCCCAGATGCGGGACGTGGCGGGTGAGGCCGGGCCCCGCGGTGCCCACAGCCGCTCCCCATCGCTGCAGCGGGTGCGGGAGGAGAAGGAGGCCGACGCGCCCTCCCTGCGCAGGAGCAGCCGTGCCAGGCCCAGGTGAGCGGCCGCCCCGGTGGACGGGACAGGGTGGGGGAGGGAAGAGTTGCGCGCTTGTGCCTTTATAAGGAACTCCGGGCTTCTCCCTTTCTCCTCCACTTTTCCCCCTTCACAACAACCCTGCGGAGTGGGTTGGTTTGAGAGAGAGAGAGACAGGCACTGGCCCAAATGCCTGGGGCAGGACTAGAACACGCAGCCTTTGGGTTTTTAAGGCAGCCCCTTGACCACAGAACGGCACAGTGGTTCTAACCGGCCATCTTGTGGGTGTGACTGTGATTCTTTGTCCCTGGTCCTAGATGGGACAACAGAACATTTCAGCCAAGGGTCCCCCTCTCTTTGGCCCCATATCAGAGGTGGGGGGAGGACAGTTCCCATAACTTCTAGATTGTTTTATTTTATTTGTCGATCAAGTATATGATAGTAGCTTATATAAACATAACATAGAAAGTAATGATAAAAATGATAATAGGACAGAAGGACAGGGACAGTAGGCACAATAGTGCGCTTATGCCCACCCCTTAGAAAAGGGGAGAGGTCAATTGTAGACAATCTAAGGTTGGAGATTTTGGGGTTGGGGGAAGAAACCACAGAGTCAGGGGGGCGCATGAAACAGGCATGAAACAGTCTGTTGCTGAAGTCGTATTTTCTGCAGCCGAGTTTGGAGCGTTTTACATTGAGTTTGGATCCATTACATGCTCGTGTGTTGTTGCAGCTGATGGTGAAGAACAGGAAGGACATTAACAGGAAGCACATTTTGGTATATGATTTTATAAACTGTGGTTAGGTGCGACCTAGTTGTCAATTGTCTAAGCCCAGTATTTGAAGTCTGGTGGAACAAGGTGTTTTGTCGTGAGAGGAGGAGTGAGGGGCTCTTCTTGTGAAATATTTCTTTACTCTCTCAGTTGTATTAGGGTCTGATGTGCAATGGGGGTTCCATACAGGTGAGCTGTATTCCAGAATTGGTCTGAAAGCTCTGGTTAGCAGTTCGATGCTACCAGAGAAGAAGCCACCTAAGATTAGATTGACAACTCTTAATGCTTTTTTGGCAATGTTGTTGCAGTGGGCTCTGGCACCTAGGTCATTGGAAATGAGTCCTCCGAGGTCTTTGACAGAGGGAGGGTCATCTACAAGTTCATTACCTCCAAGTATATATTTGGTATTCTGGTTCTTTTTACCAATGTGCAGGACTGAGCATTTACTGGTTGAGATTTGAAGTTGCCAGTTGTTTGACCATTCTGCTACATGGTCAAGGTCCTTTTGAAGGGAAGCAGCATTGTGGGTGGGACTAAATAGTTTAACATCATCGGCAAATTCTGGAAGGTGGGTGAGGATTCCTTCTCAGGGGCTTTGGGAGTGGGATGGGGGCACCCTCTACCCCACTTCTACGACAAGGCACCCAATGTTCCAGAAAGAGAAGGCGGGTGGGGCAAGTGGTCAGCTGTTGCCCTTTGGGTCCTGTGGAGGAATGGCAAGTGACATTGTGTGTTCAGCTGGGTCCTCCTGGACCATTCTGTATGGGGCGTCCTCACCCACGGGGGTGGGGGGCCTTCAAGGCAGGCTGCTCTTGTGCGAAGGCCACTCCGGGAGAGCAGATGCCTCTTCTCTTCTGCTCCCGAGATGCTTCTCCCATTTCAGGTTGATGTTCCTCAGATGTGTTGGGTAGCAAGTCTCACCTCCCCCTGCCTGTTTGGGGGGGGGAGAGCAATGAGATCATTTTCTTTGGGGGGGGCATCTGTGTCAGAGCCGCTGCCTGTTTGTTTTATTTATGGATCCGATTTCTACAGCTGCCCGTCCCAATCAATGACTCTCGGCTCAGAAACAAAACACCGGAATTAAAAGACTAAAATCATTTTGAAACGCTGCAGAATAAATATACGTAGCGCAGCTGGTCGGGCACAAAAGATCAGATCGACACGGGAAGGTTCACCACTTAAAGTGATTTGTTGTTGCTAAAAGCCTCTGCACAGGAATCTTCTCCACTAGCGGTCAGTCCCTGCTGGGCATTGGGTGAGCGCAACGGAGTCCGAGGCGGCTTGTGGCTACGTAGGGATTCTAGGCTGATTCCGCCTTTCACGCCATCCGCGGATTCTGCCATCTCCTCCCCTGTGACAGCCAAGATACCTGGCCTGTTGGCCATAAAGCTGGGAAACAGGGACCCCGTTCTGCCTGAGCCGGCCACAGTCAGAAACGAAGAACCACACACGCTGATCCAAAGCTGATCATAAGCAAAATCTTATCTTAATCTGGTATATTGTGAGCCGCCCCGAGTTCTCGGAGAACAGTGGCATACAAGTCTAATAAACAATAAGCAAAATCTATAAACTCCCTGGTTAATTTCTAAGGAATTTCATGCCGGCTGCATTTCTCTCTAATGAACTGGAGATAAGAACTGGCAGCTTGAACAGACTCACCAGCACAAAGGCAAAAGGATTTGAATTCAGAAAGTCCCTTCAGCATTGAGTCTCTGGCATCCATGGTGAGGAACATTGCCTGCCAGGCCCTTGGGAAGTCCCTTATATACTGGCAAGGTGTGGCCAAGGGTGCTGTAGATCTATTAACGCCAAGAACCCTTCCTCTTTAGATATTCCTGTATAGACCACATTCTTCTGACTCTTCCATCTAACAGGGGGGACTCCTCCCCTGATTCCCCATCGTCAGTCTGACTCACTAAGTCCCATAACTGGGGGATGCTACAGTCTCTGGTGGTTCCTCAGTCTCCAATTCCCCTTCACTCTCACTCTCAGGTGGCAAGAACACTGGCCTCTGTTTCCTGGTCCTTGAAATCTGTGACTGGCTGAATTCGATGTCCAGGAGAGGGATGACCCAATGAAAAAAAACCTGTCCCTGTGTCTAGTGCAATGCCCTGCAGCGCCATCCTGAGGAGGGAAAACAGATTAGGTGCAGGATGTGAGCTGTAGGTGTCTTCTGCTCCTGACTTGTGCAACATACGTGTGACTTATTGACGAGACCCTCAGTGCAGGGGGGCTTAGACAAAGAACCCCTCAACCAGGGGGGACCATCAAAGAAGAAATGGGCTTATTTATTTTATTTATTTATTGGATTTCTAGGCTGCTGTTCTCCAAGCGGACTCACAGCGTATAAAAACACAATATAACATTGAAAGTCCAACCATAAAACTAATTCTAAGAACCCGGCATCTAAAACCAATCAATCACTTTCATCCAAACCTCAATCGTACTATCAGCCAGAGCAGAATGTCACAGTCAACAGCCCTACACAACTTCAGACAGATGGCTATCCAACATCTTCTTAAACACTTCCAGTGTTGGAGCATCCACAACTTCTAGAGGCAACTTCTGTTCCACTGATTAATTGTTCTGTCAGGAAATTCCTCCTTAGTCCTAAGTTGCTTCCCTCCTTGTTTAGTTTCCACCCATTGCTTCTTGTTCTACCCTCAGGTGCTTTGGAGAATAGCTGGACTCCCTCCCCTTTGTGGCAACCCCTGAGATATTGGGAGAAGCAAGCTTGAAGGCCTTTGTTGAAAGGCTGAGTGTACTTGAACCCTCCTCTGTCAGGGGGGGTCTTTTCCTGCCCCCACCCCACCATGAGCGACACCTGTAATGGACCCTCAAAAAGACCCCCAAGGAGAGCCCCTCAAGCTGACCACCGTCCCTTCTTCAGACAACCGTCCCCAGGACATGAGTTTGATTCCCACTGTCATTTGGCGTCGTCAGTCACCGGGCTCTTAAGTGGCTGTGATGTTGCGAAGGGAGCGACAAGACATAAGCAAAACGGAGAGGGACAAACTAAAGGCATGAAATCAGAAATGGGGAAAGGAGCGTCCCTAACAGGAGCTGACATGCACGCCAGGCGTCAGTCAGGCCCCTCACCAGTGACTCCTCCGGCCTGTGCCTGGTCCCAGGAAGGGCGGCAGCCACTGGCAGGGTCGGTCAAATGAGGACGCAGGTGATGGGGGGGCAGGAGGATGGGCCTGTCAACTGCCCAGTAAAAGCCCTGGGAAGCTGTAGAGAAGTCCGAGGGCCGGGGCTGGGCAAGTGGCAAGGAGTTGCGAATCCTCATGCTGGCTTGGGGTCCTTGGAGTTTGGCCCAGAGGTGGGATTCAGCAGGGTCTGACCAGCTCTGGAGCACAGGTCAGTTCCACCTCTGACTGGCCCCGCCCCATCTATTCTCTAACACACACACCCCGAGTCCCAGCTGATGTGGAGCAAATGGGGATATCTATCTATCTATCTATCTATCTATCTATCTATCTATCTATCTATCTATCTATCTATTATATCTATCTATCTATTTATCTAATCTAATCTATCTATCTATCTATTTTTATTTATTTATTTGATTTCTATGCTGCCCTCTCAAAGCGATTCAGAGCAGCGTACAGCATAATGAAAACAATATGTAAAAAGAAATCTAATTATTGTTTTAAAAATTATTATTAATAAAATCATTTAAAAAAGTCCCCATATGCAGCCACTCCTGTTCATCCAATTCAATCATTCACAACATCGGCCGGAGACAATCTCACCACTAACAGCCCTCCATGACCGCCGGCAGAGGTGGGTCTTCAGAGCTTTACGAAAGACCAGGGAGAGTTTGTTCCAGAGGGACGGGGCTGCCACAGAGAAGGCTCTTCCCCTAGGCCCCGCCAGATGACATTGTCTGGCTGATAGGACCCAGAGAAGGCCGACTCTACTCACAGTCACTCACACCCTTATCAACCCGAGGTTCGATGACTGCATATAAGTCCAATTAATAAATAAATAAAATAATAAACTCTGTGTGAGCTGGGGGTCCTGAGGCAGAAGATACTCCTGTGGGTATTCTGGTCCCGAGCCATGTAGGTCATGACCAGCACTTTGAATTGGGCCCAGAGACCAACTGGCAGCCAGTCCAGTTCACAGAGTGTGGTTGAGATGTGGGCAGGTCTTGGGGGGCCCACAATAGCTTCTGCGGCTGCATTTTGCACCATCTGCAGGCTCCACTCTTCAGGGGCAGCCCCATGTAGAGAGCATGGCAGTAGTCAAACCTCGAGGTGAAGAGGGCATGAGTGACCGTGAGCAGAGACTCCCTGTCCAAACAGGCCCTCATCACCTCCTGCCTTGACTATTGCAATGCGCTCTGCATGGGGCTCCCCTTGAAGAGTGTTCGGAGACTCCAAATGGTCCAGAAGGCTACTCGGGACACCTATATAACACCTACACTCTGCGTGGTGCACTGGCTTCCTATTAGTCTCCAGGCACAATTCAGGGTGTTGGTTATCACCTATAAAGCCCTGCATGGCTCAGGGCCAGACTATTTAAGGGACCGTCTCCTGCCACAAGCCTCCCAGAGATCAATAAGTGCTCACAGAGTTGGCCTCCTCTGGATCCAGTCGACTAAGCAATGCAGGTTGGCGAGGCCATAGGGGAGGGCCTTCTCTGTGGTTGCCCCGGCTCTATGGAAACAACTTCCCTACCCCACCCCACAAGGTCCATACTGCTCCCACCCGATTGTCTTCCAAAAGGTGCACTGGAAGTTTGTAAGCAGATGTTGGATCAGCATCTGTCTGCAGTAGTGGAGGGTCTCCTGCCTAAGCAGGGGGTTGGACTAGAAGACCTCCAAGGTCCCTCCCAACACTGTTGTTGTTGTTGTTGTTGTTGTTGTTTTGCTGGCAGGCCTGGGAGGCCACAAATTAATAAGTATCAGGGCCAAATTGTATGAATGCTACATATCTATGCTGATTATTTAGTTTGTGATGGGTTTTAACCTGTGGTTTATTGTTAGGTTGTATATTTAACTTCTTTTAAATTGGTTTTTGTATTTTATATTGTTTCAAGCCGCCCTGAATCCTTTGGGATTGGGTGGCACAGAAGTGGAATTAGAAAGAAAGAAAGAAAGAAAGAAAGAAAGAAAGAAAGAAAGAAAGAAAGACAGACAGACAGACAGACAGACAGACAACTGGCACACAAGGGGCAGCCTCCTTCCACTGCCAAGCCACGTCCACAGAACCGACAGCAAAGACTGTGAATCCCACCCCTGGCACAGCTGGGTTGGAGCCCCCCAGGGATCCATGCAGACCCCCCCCTTTTGCTGGGATGCGTCCCGGAGGAGGCCTCGCGCAGCCTTCCATCCCCTCCCTCGCTTAGCAACCGCATCCTCCTGGGAGGGCCACGGAGGAGGAGGAGGAGGAGGAGGAGGAGCCAGCACCACCGGCATCCCAGGCAGCTCATTATCCCCAGCCGTCAAAGCGGCTTCAAAGGCTGGTGGCCGGCTCTCCCGCTCGCTCGTGGGCGCACACACGCCTTGTAAAATGAAAGGAAGGCGCTGCAGCCTCCAGGAAGTGGTTGCTGCGGGCGATGACATACACACACACACACACACACACACACACACAGCAGCTGTGGGCTTTGGCCTCCTGAGAAGGTTTCTGCCTCTAGCAAGGAGGCTGTTTTCCCCCCCTCTGAAACCCCCCCACTTCAATCAGGCTTCCCATCATCCCCAGCCCCTGTGCTCAGAGGCAAAGGAGGGAACGATGGAGCCTGAAGAGGAACCCCGGTTGTGAAGAGGGCTGACCAATCCCTGCGCTGCTCTCAAGACCTTCTTGGTCTGGCTGGGGAATTCTGGGGGTGGAAGCCCAGGGGCCTTACAATTGCCAGGGGGACATTCCTGCTCTTCAGCTTATCTTGCTGAACAGAATAGAGCCAGGAGTGGCGCAGTGGTTAGAGCAGCGCCCTGCAGGCTCCTTCAGCTCACTGCTAGCTGTAGTTCAGCAGTTCAAATCTCACCACCAGCTCAAAGTTCATTAAGCCTTCTGTCCTTCCCAGGGGGGTCAAATGAGGACCCAGATTGTTGGGGTCAAAAGAGGCTGACTCTGTAAACCGATTAGAGAGGACTGGAAAAGCAGTGTGAAGTGGTATAGAAGTCTAAGGGCTATTTCTATTGCTCTCTCCCTCTCTCTTATATCTACTGTATCTATCTATCTATCTATCTATCTATCTATCTATCTATCTATCTATCTATCTATCTGTATCTCTATGTATCTCTCATCTATCTCTCTATCTCTCTATCATATCTATATATCTTTCTCTCATCTATCTCTCTATGTATCTATCACCTCGCTCTCTCTCTCTCTCTCTCGGGGTGAGCCAGGGTTGCGCAGTGGTTAGAGGGCTGTAAGAGCACTGTGAAGCAGCACATAAGCCTAAATGCTATAATGTTACAACACCAGGGATTATGAACGCACTTTCTCAAATGACTTGGGTGAGGGGATAGGAGGGGGACTCGTCCAAGCTGGCAGGAATAGCCAACACCACAGAAGACAAGCTCAGGATCCGAAAAGTTCTTGACGTTATAGACTAGGTCAGTGATGGGTCACCTCTTCTGTGCCGAGTGCCAAAAGCATGAATGCACCTGCGCACACATACACCCAAAAAAGAGGGGTGGTCCACCCCTTCTCCCAAGCACCAGAAGCCTGGACAAGAAGCAACGGGTGGAGACTCATCAGGGAGAGAAGTAACCTGCAACTAAGGAGAAACCTCCTGATAATGAGGACAATTAACTAGCGGAACAGCTTGCCACTGGAGGTCGTAGATGATCCATCACTGGAGGTGTTTTAGAAGAGATTGGACAGCCACTTGTCTGAAATGGGTCTGAAATGGGTCTGGGGCCCCCTGTTTGAGCAGGGGTCCCTTCCAGCTCTATTCTGAATTGAATTGAATGGGTCTAGACTCCACGGACTAACTCCATTTGGGAGAGGAACTCTTGGGGACTAGAGACTTCAACTTGAAAAGAAAGTGGAACACGTCTGCAACAAGCCATTGTAGGCATTGGGGTTTTTTTTTTAAAAAAAGTATTATACATTTATAATATATATTTAATTTATATAGATATATATCAGTAGCAACAGGAAGATATAATGAAGGACAAGCAACAATATAGTCGGTCTAGAAAAAGATATATAGGGTGATGAATAAGTAAGCAACGTTTGTAGAAACTTAAGACTCTGTGCATAAAATGTTAATACAGAACTCGATCAATACTTGACCATCCTGTCCGGCCTAGTCATACCGGCCATTCGTTGCTCCAACCCCCCCCCCCCTCATTTTTAGCGCATGTGTTGTTGTGACGTGGGGATATTTGTTCAGCCTCCTCGCTGCTTCCCGATCTGTTCTGCAGGGGCCTTGGGGAGAAGGGGAAAGAAAGGCCCAGCAACAGGGGGTCCTGTCGTAGCAGGTGATTTTATGGGCTCTGCTTAGGTCGTGGTGAAGGCGACGTAGTTCTAAGCTTTCTAAACCGAGGGTTGTGAGTCTAGTTGCGTTGGGTCTTCTGTTGCGAGTGGAGGAGTGGGGGGCTCTTCTCCTAGAGGGTCTCTGGATGTTTCTAGAGTCTTTATGCAGCAGTGTGCGCAAATGCAGTGGTGTGTGCAATAACAGGGGCACCAAGGTACACCCGTATCAGAGAAACCTTGTGCGAGCTGCATTGGTTGCCAGTCAGTCTCCAGACTCAATTCAAAGTGTTGGTTATCACCTTTAAAGCCCTAAATGGCTCAAGGCCAGACTAGTTGCGGGACCCCCTCTTGCCTCATTCCTCCCTGCGACCAGTGAGGGCCCACAGGGTCGGACTTCTTCAGGTCCCATCTGCCAAAAAATGTCAGTTGGCGGGATCTCGGGGAGGAGCCTTCTCTGTGGTGGCTCCGATCCTTTAGAATCAACTGCCCCAAAGAGATCTGTACTATCTCTTCCCTACCGGTCTTCTGAGAAGCCATTAAGACCTGGGTCTTCCGGCAGGACTGGAACTAAGAATGACTGGGTGTACGTGGGTTTTTCTAGGTTTTATGCATTTTATATCATTGCTGTTTTATTGCTGTTCTACTTTGTATTGTTTTAGTACTTGTGGTCATTGTTAGCCACCCAGAATCTGTTGGAGTGGGTGGCATATAAAAACAAGGAAAGAGGGAAGGAAGGAAGGAAGGAAGGAAGGAAGGAAGGAAGGAAGAAAGAAAGAAAGAAAGAAAGAAAGAAAGAAAGAAAGAAAGAAAGAAAGAGAGTAGAGAAGGAAGACCAGGATAAAAGTCCTGGAGCCTAGAACCCAGGAAGAAGAAACGGCTGTGGGAATTGGGCTTCTCTAAGGAAGAGAAGGACTGGGGGTGGGGCGCATGGTAGCAGTCTTCCAGGAGGGTTGGAGGGGCTGCCCCAAAGAAGAGGGAGGGGCCAACCTCTTCCCCAAAGCCCCTGAAGGCAGGACAAGAAGCAAAGGATGGAAACTCATCCAGGAGAGAGGCAACCTAGGGCCAAGGAGACACTTCCTGACAGTGAGGACAATCAGCCAGTGGAACAGCCTGCCACTGGAGGTTTCTAAGAAGAGATTAGACCACCACTTGTCTGAAATGGGATATTGGCCTGTTTAAGCAGGGGGTTGGACTAGAAGACCCCAAGGTCCCTTCCAGCTCCGTTATTCCGTTCCTTCTGCTTTCTGCCAGCACCAGCACCCTGGACAGCTCCCAGGAAGCCTCCTCCCAGGTCAGACGTCCAAGGCCTCCACAACAGCCGGTGCCCGCCTTGCGACCACAGTTTTATTCTTTTCCTAAGACTATTCCCCCCCTTCACACGGTCAAGGCGAGTGGAGGCCTTTGCCAAATGAGTGGAATGGAGATGGGTTTCATTTTGGTATTCTTGGACTTTTTCAATTATTTAGCCAATGTCAACAGTAATCAATGTCTGCCGTCCACTGGCCTTTTCTAAAATTGGCTTCGACATCTGCCGCCTCCCTCCCTCCCTCCCTGCCCAGGTGGGACACTAATATCACCGGTGTAGAAGAGAAGGGAACAGCCGCGTTGGAAGGGACCTTGGAGGTCTTCTAGTCCCACCCCCTGCTTAGGAAAGAAAGCCTGCACACTTCAGACAAGCAGCTGTCTAAACTCCTCTTAAGGACCTCCAGTGTTGGAGCATTCACAACCTCTGGTGGCAAGCAGTTCCACAGGTTAATTGTTCTCACTGTCAGGAAATTCCTCCTTAGTCCCAGGCTGCTTTTCTCCTTGGCTATTTATTTATTTTTATTTATTTAATAAAAATTTATAGGCTGCCCTTCTGCAAGTGGACAGAGGGCGGCCTACAAGAATAAAAAGACACAATAATAAAAATGTGATTATAAAAATACAATTACACCCCCCCCCAATATTAAACATTCATGCATCTTGCATTCGTGGCTACATCCGTGGCATCTTCGCCTGCCCCCCTCTTCTTTGGGGGAAGCGCCCGCAATACGGGAACCGGGCAGGGTCCAAGGGCCTTTGCTACGGGGTCTGCGGGGCAAGGGAGACCCTGCAAAATCCCCACTCAGCTGGGGCTCGGGAGGGAGGCCGGGAATAGGTGGGGACGGGGGCCATTTACGGTGCTCTGAACTACTCACAATTTCCGCTGTCCGTTTTTCAGAACTGGTAAGAACCTGCGGAAACTGCCCCCTGGGACGAGGGCTCTGGTGTCACCTCTTGCTGCAGCCATTGTTAAGTGTGGGGAAATGGTCACAACAAGTCACTTTCTTCAGTGCCGCTGTAATTCCATTCCGTTAGTTTGTTTATTAGAGTTGGAAGGGACCTTGTAGGCCATCTAGTCCAACCCCCAGCTTAGGCAGGAATCCCTCTTCCATTCCAGACCAATGGCTGCCCAGTCTCCCCTTGAGTTGAGTGTTGGACTTCTGCTCCCCTGGTTGATGGCTCTCAGTGTCAGAAGGTTCCTCCTCATTTCCAGGTGGAATCTCTCCTTGGTCAGCTTCCCTCCATTGCTCCTGGTCTGGCCATCTGATGCTTTGGAAAACATCCTGACCCCCCCCCCCTCCTTCCTCTCTGGGGCAGCCCCTCAAGTATTGGAAGGCTGCTATTGTGTCTCCCCTGGTCCTTCTCTTTGCTAGACTATCCCTGCCCAGTTCCTGCAACCGCTCTTGGTATGTTCTAGTCTCCTGACCCTCCTGGTTGCTCTCTTCTGCACTTTCTCTGGAGTTTCAACGTCTTTTTTAGAGTCTAGTGACCCAAACGGAATGCAGTTACTCTAGGTGTGCTCTAACTAAGGCTTTAGGGAGTGGCATGAGTACCTCCTTAGTCCTAGATGGTATCCCTCTGCTACTCAGGATTGTAGTGGCCCTTCTGGCTCCGTTTTAGCTGGTTGTCCACCAAGACTCCCAGGTCCCTCTCGCAGTGGCTGCTATTGTGTGTGGTTTCACTCAGGTTGTATGTGTGTCTTTGGTTTCTCTCACCTAGGTGTAGGATTTCACATCGCTCTGCATTGAACACAAATTTTGTTTGGGCTCAGTGACCAAGTCTGTCGATGCCCCGACTGGGAGACCTGCCCTTGGGGCACCTCTTTGCGCCCCCCCCCCACTTCACACGGGAGCTTTGGGGTCTAAATACTTGCACCATTAGCGGCTCTTGACCAAGGCGGCTGACCAACTGGCAACAGAGATTTTATTATTTATTATTTAGATTTGTATGCTGTGGACAGTTCAGAGCACCTTTTCTTCCACCCCCTCGGCCTGTGTTTCTGAAGTGTGGGGAGAGGCCGAAGGGCCCATTGACCTCACCTCCTGTCATCTCCCTCTCGGCCTCCCAGAGAAACCCCTCCGGGCGCAGAGGAGAGAAGGGGACACTGACTGTTTCAGCCCTTTTCTTCCCTTTGGATCAAAAGGCCAAACACAGACAAACAGCAAAGACATAAACAACACAGCGTCATTTTTCCAAGACGGACGGAACGGATTTGAAATTGAAAGGGGGCAGAGAGCAGTTGGAAGGGACCCTGGAGGCCTTCTAGTCCAGCCCCCGGCTCAGGCAGGAGATCAAAACCAGGAGGGTCTGTGCTTGCAGGAAAGCCCCCCCCCCCTCTCCAGATTAGCCTTTTGGGGAACTTCAAACTCTTTCTCCAGGTGCCTTTTTTCAGAGGGCGCCAGGGGTGGGTGGGTGGTGGGAGGGTCCCCCAAAGCCTTGGTCATTCATAGGGGCCCCTTCTGGGTGAGTTGGGGGGCATCTGGGGGATGCTGGGGGATTGCCAGAGACTCTATTGGGGGGGTTGGCCTCCTTAATCTAGTGTTTCAGCCAAGAGTCGCTTCCCTCAAAAGGCAACAACGGGGCTCTGGGTTTGGTCTCTTTTTTTTTGACAAGGTTTTGCTCCTCGGCCCAGAAGCTTCCTCTCTTCTGCACAGGCTCCTTGGGCCTCCCCTCCCCCACCCACCCTTGGCTGACAGGTTCTGTTTGGACCCACAATGGACAGAGCTGGTCCGTTTGGGACAGGTTGAGGCGATGCTTGCAAGGACCTAAGTGGAAGGAGGCTGGGGTCTCCCTTTTGAGGGGTGGGCAGCAGCCTGGGCTGTCCTCTCTTCCTCCCTTCCCCTCCCCTCTTCCCCTCCTCTCTTCCCCTCCCTTCCCGAGTCCGCCGTCCGCGAGGGGAAGGGCGAGGGGCGGCCCGGGGGTTCCCCGCCCAGCCGAGGGGCGGAGCGGCGGGCGGGGGGGCGGGGGGCGGCAGGCGGAGCTGTCCGGGTGCTGCCGGCAGCCGAGGGAGGGAGGGGGGAGCGCGCGCCTCCCGCCGCCGTCATGGGCAGCCAGCAGCAGCAGCGTCGGCGGCGGGTCCGGTCGGGGCGTCGGGCTCCGTCCGCGGGGCGCTGAGGCGGGCGGGGGTCCGGGGCGATGGGGGGCGGGGGGCGGGCGGGGGCGGCGGCCCGAGCGGGAGGCGGCGGCGGCGGCATCGGCACCCGCGGCGCCCGGCAGCCCGACGGTCCCGGCGGCGCCCCGGCAGGGCCCCCATCGGCGGGCGGCGGCTGCGTCTCCCGGCGGCCGCTGCGACCCCCCCGGCCGGGCAGCATGGCCTGAGCGCCCCCGCCCGCCCTCCCCGCCCTCCCCGCCGCCCATGGCGCCCCCGCCGCCCCCGCCCGCCTCGGGGCCCGTCCGCAGCAGCGTGACCTTCGTCTTCGTCTACAGCCCCGGCGGGAGCGGCAGCGGGCCGGGGGGCGCGCCGGGGGCCGGGCCGGGCGTGGAGACCACCCCGCACGCCGCCCCGGCCCCGCTGCGCGGCCCCAAGAAGAAGCTGTACAGCGCTGTGCCCGGCCGCCGCTTCATCGTGGTCAAGAGCTACGCGCCGCAGGGCGAGGGCGAGATCCAGCTCAACCGCGGAGAGGCCGTCAAGGGTGAGCCCGGGGCCCGGGGGCGGGGGGATTTGGGGAGGGGAGGCAGGGGTCGCTCTCGGGGAGGGAGCACAGGTGGGCGGGGCCTCAGGGCTTGCAAGGCAGGAGGGTCGGGGGTCTCAGGTGCTCTCCTGCCTGGGAGGGGGCACTGCAGGGGGCTGGAGGGCCCGGCAGGAATTGGGGGAGGGGGAGTCAATTCTCACTCTCGGAGTCTGGGAGGGGAGGGGGATTCCCCCCTGGGGTTGGTTGGAGGGGACTTCCCAGATTCCCTGGCCACAGTCTGGGTCCACATGAAACCAAGGGGCCCACCCCATGCCAACCTTCCTTAGCTTTGATCCCAGTTCCCTTTTGGGTGTGGCCGGCCGGCCCTGGAAACCAACCCAGAACATTGGCTAAGTCTGTCGCCGGGCAAGGTGGGTTGTGGGAAGAGCCGCTGTCTTTCTGGATTGGTTGGGTTGAGCATGACAAGTCTCACAAGGGCTGGGACCATCCAGGTTGCCGTCATGTGTGAATCGCGGAGGGTCCTCGGTGGCGGCTCCTCCGTGTAGGGCCCGACAGGGGAACCGAGGACGTTCTGCGGGTGCGTGTGGTGCGTTCAGGCAACAGATGGGGGAGGGTCAAGAGCTGTCACTCAAGGCATTGTAGGGGGCAGCAGGGCACCTGGGCCCAGGGAGGAAACCTGGGAAAGAGGCTGCTCTTGGGTGGACATGACCCCAACCAGAGACACGTATCCGTTCTCCCCTCTTGGCTCTGCGTCCACTGGGCGTCCGGTGTGCTTCCAGGCCCCCTGACTGGGCCACAGAGCCTCTCCGGAAGCCGCTCAAGGGGGGTCTTCCCCACACAGGGCCAGGAATGGAGCAGGCCTTGGTGCGCTCCCCACGCCATGCTTGCCTCCCGTGCGCTCACAGTGCCCTCTGGAACCCAGTGCATTGCCGGTGGTGTTTGCAGCCAGCAGGAGGTCACTTGGCAAAGATGCTCCCTCATTGGTCCTGTAAAACCTGAAGGGGGCCTTGATGTGGGGGGCACAGGGCCTCCAAGGGGGGGTCTGCTTGGCTGCATACCCAGCCAGCCCCAGCCCTTGGGGGCACCCGGAGCAGCTGCCCCGACCGACCGGAGGCTGCAGGGCGTGTGGCTCTCCCTGAGCGTTTCTGGCCGGCCGTCAGTGGCGCAAGGGCACCTTCAGGTGATGTCCGAGGAGAGCAGTCGCGGCCTTTGCAGTCGGGCCGGTTCCAGGCGCTCTGCTTCCTTCGTGGTGTCCTGGGTTTAGTCGGGTTGCCTGCTGGCACTGAAGGCTCTCTGGGAAAGTTCTAGACTTGGGCAAAGAACGGGGATGGGGGGGATGGAGGAGGGGGCACAAAGTTTGTAGGAAGCAGAGCAGCCAGGGAGGATTCTCTGTGGAAGAAGGTTGACCCTTCGCTCGGACGCCTGGAGGAATTGCAGCCCCTGCCTTGAGGGCTGATCCTGCTTGCGGCCTGAGTGCTGAGGGGCTGAGTCAGAGCAGCACAGGAGCCAAAGGAAAGCGCCCCCCCTCTCCCCCCCCACGTGGTGCTGCTTGATGTGCTCCCCACAACCATTGGGCTTCCTAGTGTCACAGCGACCTGCTCCTCTCTTTGGTCAGGCTGTTGCACGTGGGCCGGGCTGCACAAACGTATGCTGTCCCCCTCTGTGGCTGGGACTCTGTCATTGATTGATGGATTGATGGATTGATGGATTGGATTGGGTTTATGTGCAGCCCCTCTCTGAGGACTCAGGGCAGCTTACAACATATAAAAATACAATGTAAACATCTTAAATCCAACTTAACTTTAAAATTAACTCCTCTAAAACCCATCGCTCCCATCCACACAGCAAGCGTAGATCCCATTCATCAGCCAGGGGGCAAGTGATCAAAAGTCCCAAGCTGGACGGCACAAGGGATTCTTCAGACGAATAATAATTTTCATTAGGTTTTTTAAAACAATGCAGACACATAAAAGACATTGACAAACCATTCAAATAACTGTTCACTTGGACATCTGTAGCATCGGTATATCAATTCCAATGCATTGTTATCCAACTATCTGATCAATAATCTTCTCCCATTGATGTTTCTCTTTGGCTAATAAAGCAAGGAGCAAAGTCTCCCATTGGACAAGTTGAACCCGTTCTTTTAATTCTGACAATGTGGAGCTTGGAAGGGACTTGGAGCTGTAACAACCAGGAGTAGTTTACCAGAGGCAGGAGCAGGGAGGAATCCTCTCTGAACCCTGGCTGCAGGAGTGCCTAAGGCAGCAGTGTCCAGCCTTGGCCCCTTTAAGACTTGTGGACCTCAACTCCCAGAATCCCTCAGCCAGCCACGAATGATAGAGTTGGAAGAGGCCAGAAGGGTCATCTAAGTCAGGGGTCTCCAGCCTTGTCCCCTTTAGAATCTGTTTTGGACTCTGAGTGCAGAATAGAATAGAATAGAATAGAATTACAGTATTTTATTGGCCAAGTGTGATTGGACACCCAAGGGATTTGTCTTTGGTGCAGATGCTCTCAGGGGACATAAAAGAAAAGAGACATTTGTCGAGAATCATAAGGCGCAACACTTAATGATGGTCATAGGGGTCAAATAAGCAATGAAAGAACTGACCGTCGGTGGCCCCTCTGAGTAATCCCTCTCTCGGCTGCGCTGCTTTGCTCCCCACCCCCCTTAAGCCCACGCCGCGTATACAACCGAGAGTAGTGTTGCTTCTGCTCCCCCAGTGCAGGGGAGGGAGGTGGCACAAGCAGGGATTAGTCATCACACACTCGAGATACAACAATGGCCCTCAAGGGGAAGGACGCCTGGGAAACAAGGGCCGGTCGGATGCAATTGAGAAGAAGCGAAGGGAACGTTTTGCTCCCTGGATCTTCCTGGAAAGACGAAGCCAGGTGGGGAGCTGCCAGAATCCGGCCTGGGGGGCTCCAAAGCACAGGTGGGCGGGGGTCTCAGCCCCCCCTCCTTGACCCTTGCGGAAGGAGCAAGTTATCCGCAGGGCTCAGGGGTGGGGGGTGCAAATTGGCCAGTTCAGGCTTGCTGGAAGGGAGCCTTCTGCTGCAGCCCCAGTTGGCTGCGTCCGTGGTGGGTTCCCTGAGCGGTGAGACCCTTCCCCTTGGGCCTGCAGCTCTTCTCCCCACTTGCAAACCCTTCGCACCCCCCACCAGGGCTTGGGCCTTCTGGCTTCAAGGCGTTGTAAGTCCCCTTGCAAAAGGCAGCCTGTTTGAAGCGCCAGTCTGACCGGGAGCCAAGACGTTGGGGTGGATCCCTTGGAAATGCCTGGAGTTGGCAGTTGCCGGGGAGAGTGAGTGGGTGGGCTGCTTGCCGGCTAGGTAGGGAAGGCAGGGAAGGCTTGGGGAGAGTGAGGAGGGGGCGCAGCGGCCTCTGGGAGCAGGACGTGAGTTGCACTGCCATGGTGACGGAGGGGGAGGAGGCGTCTTTCAAAGCAGGTTGACACTGACATTGAGCTGCTTCTTTGGGAGGGGGGGCAGGAGAGAATGAAGCCCCCCGCTCATCCAAAAGAGAGAGAAAGAGGCACCTTGCGCCAAAGGAAATGTGCAAAGGAGGCTCTGGAGTGATGAACAAAAGCATGGGCTTTGTAGTCCCTTTCGGCTAACTGTTAACTAAGACTGTTCTGTCTTCCTTGGGCAGCCAAACCCCTTCCGCGCTCCCACTTCCTTTGCTCCCACAATTCTCCTTTGCCCCAAACCCTCCGTTTCTTAGAGATGTTTTTGTGGCTCTCCAAATTTCCCTCTTGGCCCAGAATTATGGGGCTTCTCCCACGCATGGCAGTGCAGGTGGCTAGCCCTCAACCACAATTGAGGCTGCAATGTATGTCATTAAGCGAGACGGTCATTGAATGAGTTTTGCCCCCATTTCACAGGCGGTTGGACCCGATGACCCTGGAGGTCCCTTCCAACTCTATGATTCTATGACCGCTGGTCGGAAGGGGGCGGAAGGGGCTCACACGACCGCAGGATTCGGCCACCGTCCTAAATCTGAGCCAGTTGCCCACCATCTGAATTTTGATCATAGAAACCTAGAAGATTGACGGCAGAAAAAGACCCCTGGTCCATCTCGTCTGCCCTTGTACTATTTCCTGTATTTTGTCTTAGGATGGATCTGTGTATCCCAGGCATGGAAGTTTTTTCCAAGCATCTACCCCTCTTTCAGTGAAATAACGTTTTCTCCCGTGGTTTCTCAGATTCTGCCCCCTTGTTCTGGTGTTCACGGTCCTGTTGAGAACACTTCCCTCCTGAGCCTTGGTAACCTATTTAAGCGATGTTCATGAAGTCTTTCCTGGTCAGTTTGATGCTTGAGACCTTCCACCCTTTTTGTCACGTGACCGTGCGGATATTGCAGTGGTCATAAGTGTGAAAAATGGTCGTAAGTCCATTTTCTTAGTGCTAGTGAAAGTTTGAATGATCACAAAATTAACTGTTGTAAGTCAGGGATTAGCTGTGACGCCCCCCCCCCCCCCAGCAACAACGCCAGCACCAAGAAACAGCCACTAAGCGAATGGTGGGTTGCTGAGAACCAGGATTGGGCCCATCGGGCAGCCTTCCCTTGAGCCCCCAGACCCTTGGCTGCTTCCTCCAAAGTTCCCAGGCGCTGAGCAGGGGCTGGACTAGAAGAGCAGTCGCCAAACGAGAAAGTCACTTGCCTTTTTCATATCACACTAAATCCGGGGTGCTCAAGCTCCCCCTCAAACTGGGCCAGATACACGCAATGAACACTTGTGTTGCGGCAGAGGGTCTCCCCCTTGGGGGTGTTTTTTGGGGGGGCTTTGGGCGAAGGCTGTCTTGGGTTCTTTTTTTAAGATTTAATTAAAAAATAAACTTTATTTAAACACGCAAAATAGAAACAACAAAACATACACACACACACACACACACAAAGCATTAAAATAAAAGTTGGACAATTTGTGTGAGGTGCCTGTAATATAATTCTAACAGTGCTTATCTACTGTTACACCCATTGTATTTACATAATATACACCAAGTCTTAGCAAAGATCTTATTCTTATTATTTTTCTCCTTTTGTGACTGAACCTCTGACATTTACTCCCCAAAGGATCCAACGTCCCTTAACTCTCTATTTTTGCTTTTCTTTGCTTTCTTCCATCCAACAGTTCGTATACTCTTGCTTTTATTTCTTCAGTTAAACTATCCATCTCTGGACACATTGTCATTTTTTCAATTCTATCTTCCTCAATAGGCAAATTTCCATTTTTCCAATATTGGGCGAGCACTATTCTCGCTGCTGTGGTTACATGCAGGATTAGAAACAATTGATATTTTTCTTCCAAATTTTCACAGTCTGTACCTAACAGGGGAAAAAATCAGCTCTCGTATTTATGTCTGTTTCCTTGTCCTGGGGTCACGCTTGGTCACTTCCAGACACGCAAAGCCAGGTTCATTCAATGACCGTGCGGCTAACGCCACCACTGCCACGGTGATTCCCTTGACGGTGGCAAGAAAGGTAGCGAAATGGACTCCAGTGCCTCCTTTATTTAATATTGATTTATTATTGATTAATTGGATTTCTAGGCCACCATTTCTCCCTAGACTCAGGCAGCTTACGAGGTGAAAAACAGCGCAATCAAATAATTATGAAAACCCAACCATCTCATCAGAAACCCAAATTGAAAAAAACCAATCTTCTGTTTAGTAACAGAGATTTTAGATCCTAAGTTGGGGGCAGACCAAGCTGGCTCTTCTATGACTTGCGGACTTCAACTCCCAGAATCCCTCAGCCAATCTTGCTAGTTCAGGAATCCTGGGAGTTGAAGTCCACACGGCATAGAGGATCCAACCTGGCCTGTCCCTGTCCTAAGTCAAGGACCCCTTGGGGAGGACAGAGGGAGGGGACGAGGGCTGCGGGAGAACCTTGTCCAACCTTTGGGTGGGCTGGGCATAGGTGGGGGGCAGCATCCCTGTCCCAGGGGTGGGGAGGGGTCTTCTGCCGCCTTTGGTGACTCTGTCTGTCTTTGGTCCTTTGCTTCTTGCCAGCCGGCTGTTCTGCGCTGCCTCTTGCTCACCTCTTGCATGGCCATCCATGCGCAGCTCTCCATGGGTCACCTCATCCGCTGGGTAACTATGGCCTTTCCTGCTCCTCCTCCTCCTCTTCCTCACTTCTCCCGGCTTCTTCCTCATCCCACACCTGCCTGCCTCCTCTTCCTCTCTCTCTGCCCCTCCGTGCTCCTCGCTGGTCCTCCTCGCTGGCCGACCGGGGACAGGAGACGAAGGAGGAGACCCCTCCCCATCCAGCATGAACCCAGGGACCCACTCTGGAGGCCTGGAGAATAAGGAGCAGGCGCAGATACACTTGGGTGTTGCCTGGGCTGAAGCCTCCTCTAAAGCCAGGACATCAGAATGTAAGGACCTAAGAGGAGCCCTGCTGAATGGGGCCAAAGCCCCTCGAGTCCAGCATTCTGTGTCCCACAGTGGCCCCCCAATTATCCAGCCCTCCCTTTCCCTGGACCCCCAACAAATGGTCCCCAAGGGAGCCCTGCCTGCCTCAACCCACATAGAGGCACCGGCGCTTGGACATCCGCTCCAATAACCACCAATATCCAGGACATCCAGGTAATATTGGACAGAGTCAGAAGGGCCCCTCCCCTGTTTCTAAGAAACGGATGTCCAGTCTCTTCTTGAAAGGTTCCAGGGATGAAGCTCCCACAACTTCTGGTTCCATCAGTTGATTGTCCTCATTGTGAGAAGGTTCCTCCTTGTTTCCTGGTGGAATCTCTCCTTGGTCAGTTTCCATCCCTTATTTGGGAGCAGCTCAATAGCAATAGCGTTTAGACCTATATACCGCTTCTTCCTAGTGCTTTACAGAGTCAACCTCTTGCCCCCACAATCCGGGTCCTCCTTTGACCCCCCTCGGAAGGACGGAAGGCTGAGTCAACCTGGAGCAGGTGGGGAGATTGGAACTGCTGAACTACAGCTAGCAGTCGGCAGAAGCAACTTGCAGTGCTGCCCTCCAACCACGGGGCCACCGAGGCTCCTCCCTCCCTCCCTGCAGGGCCTCTCCTTCTCTTGCCTCCCTTGCAGGGCTGACAGGGGGCCCCACACATGGGGGGCTTGGGAGCTGCTCACCCCCCTCCCACCTGCTGCCTGCGTCCATGGGGAGACTGCAGAGCGCAGTCAGTTGGGGCTCATGGCCCGAGGCCTCTGCTCTTTCCAGCCTGCTCAAGTTCCCCCTGGCAAATAACTGCGGGGGGAGGGCGACAGATGGGCTGCAGCTAATTTGGGGTGACCCACAATCTCCGGGCGTTAGGAGCAGAATTATGGATTATATATATATATATATATCAGTAACTCATCTCCGGGCCAAGAACGTTTGCAGCAGAATCAATCCTGCCTAACTAATCCAAGTTTCCGTTGGGGGGGGGATTAATAATAATAATTATTATTCCCCCTAATTATTCACTTAATCATTCATTAGTGGTGTTTGAGCAATAGTAAATCTGCCCTGATTATCTCCCTTTCCCCACCAAATACTGGGCCAGTTTTTGTGCAGTTTGGAGGTGAATTAATGCAGACTGAAAGCAGCCTCTGCACATTTCCCGGTCCTTTCTCCCCACACTCGGGGGTCTCTGGAAGCCTCTTGTCCAGGGACGGCAAAGCTTTGGCACAGGTGGCATGCGGAGCCCCATCTGAGGTCTCCCAGAACAACAGAGTAGAGCTGGGAGGGACCTTGGAGGTCTTCTAGTCCAGCCCTTGCTCAAGCAGGGGACCCCGTGCCATCTCAGACAAGTGACAGTGCCTCCAGGGGTGACTGTACCCCCTGCTAGGAAGTTTCTTCTTCATTCCAGGTTCCTTCTCCCTCTCTGGTTAGTTTCCAACCATTACTGTGTCCTTTGGGCTCGGTGGTCACAGCGGTTCTCCTCTGCAGGATAGAATGGTTGCTCTGCAGGGAACAGGTAGAGACGGCTTGCACTGGCTGGGAAAGGGAGAGGAGCAATTAAGAACTACGGAATTCAGGAGCAACAGCCCTTAGGTTTATCTATCGCTTCACGGTGCTTTCCAGATCTGTCCAGGCAGTTTCCAGAGAGTCAGCCTCTTGTCCCCAGCCACCTGGGTCCTCATTTGACCCACCTGGGAAGAACGGGAGGCTGAGTCAACCTTGACCCTGTCAGAATCAAAACACACAGGTAGAGGATATGTGGTACATTGCTCAATGGTAGCAACTGTGAGAGGGATCTTGGAGACCTAGTGGACAACCATTGAAATAGGAGCCGGCCGTGTGCAGCAGCTGCCAAAAAAGCCAACACGGTTCCAGGCTGGATCAACAGAGGGAGAGAATCAAGATCACGTGAAGGGTTAATGCCACTTTATAAGGCCCTGATAAGGCCACACTTGGAATATTTGCATCCAGTTTTGGTCTCCACGATGCAAAAAGGATGTTGAGACTCTGGAAAGAGTTCAGAGAAGAGCTACAAAGAGGATGAGGGGGCTGGAGGCTAAAACATATGAAGAACGGTTGCAGGAACTGGGCAGGGCTAGTTTAATGAAAAGAAGGACCAGGGGAGACAGGATAGCAGCCTTCCAATATCTCAACAAAGAAGAAGGAGTCAGGCTATTCTCCAAAGCACCTGAGGGTAGAACAAGAAGCAATGGGTGGAAACTAAACCAGGAGAGAAGCAACTCAGAACTAAGGAGGAATTTCCTGACAGTCAGAACGGTTGATCAGTGGAACTACTTGCCTCCAGAAACTGTGAATGCTCCAACACTGGAAGTTTTTAAGCAGATGCTGGATAACCATCTGTCTGAAGGTAGTGTAGGGCTTCCTGCCTAAGCAGGGGGTTGGACTAGAAGGCCTCCGAGGTCCCTTCCAACTCTGTTGTTGCTATTATTATTATTATTATTAGAATCAAAGTGCTGGCAGTGGGCAGAGTCAGCCTGCAATACTGCGCTCTCACCACTGCGCCACCAGAGCCATAAATAAATAAAGACGTTTTTCCTTTCCGACCAAAGCAGGTGGGGGGACTTTCTCCCTCCCTCCCGGCTGCTCAGCTGCTGTGAGAGCCGGAGGTTCCCCCTCTGCCAGGTGTGGGTCTCGTGAGCCCATCGCTCCACAACCCCCAACAGGCAACTTGAAGTGAGGCTCTCCAACCAAGGAGTTGGCTAGGGAGGGGTCGGCGAGGGCCCCCCTTGAGAAGGACAGGCACACCTCAGGAGGCAGCACCTCAGCTAGCCCTGATGACGTTCCCTCGCTGGGCAATGAAACGTCTCCAAGGAATCAAGGGAGCTGAGAGAGCCTCCAGGGCTGCTCACTTCCACCCTGAGCTACAACGGTTCCCCTCGGTGGCTGCTCTCTTTCCCTCCCCGCTCTGGTCTCTCTTGCGCGGAGCTTTCCTAGTTGTTTCCCATCCAACTGTCAATTAGGTTTGATGCCGCTTAGAGCTGCCAGCCTCTATCAGAATTGGCTGGTGCTGCTTTCATGTGACACTGACGAGATGGATGCAAGCGGGCAGTTTTATTGGCTGGGATGCAGAAAAGGTTTATTTTTCCCCCTCCTGGGATTCTTAGATGTGTTGCTTTCCCCTCTTCTTCCCAGCTGCCCTGTCGCCTCCTGCCGACCCTAGGGAAGTCCCACCCGCCCGGGTAGTTGGTCCGGGTGCTGCCCGGTGCCATAACCCCGTGGGCAGGGAGGAGGACGAGAGGGGAGCGTGGCTCTGCTTTTCGGCCCACAAATCCCAGGGGACAGATCAGGGGGTGGCTGCGCTTCTGCACCTAATTCAATTCTGTTTATTCGACTTCTATGTCGCCCAATCCCGTAGGACTCGGGGTGGCTCACAACAGTAAGAAAACAATACAATAATAAAAAAAGAAGTCAAACAACCAAGGACCAAAGGAAAATCTAGAACGAAGGAGAAATTCCTTGGCAGAATGATGAACCAGTGGAACAACCTCCCTCCAGAGGGTATGGGTGCCCCAAAACTGGAGGTGGACTTTAAGAAGAGACTCGACAGACATTTAATAATAATAATAAGAAGAAGAATAACAACAACAACAACAACAACAACAACAATAATCACAATAATAACAACAACAACAATAATAACAACAACAACAACAACAGAGTTGGAAGGGACCTTGGAGGTCTTCTAGTCCAACCCCCTGTTTAGGCAAGAAACCCTACACTACTTCAGACAGATGTCTATTCAACATCTTCTTAAAAACTCCCAGTGTTGGAGCATTCGCAACCTCTGGAGGCCAGCTGTTCCACTGATTAATTGTTCTTTTATGTACACTGAGAGCATCTGCACCAAGAGAAATTCCTTGTGTGTCCAATCACACTTGGCCAATAAAATTCTATTCTATTCTATTCTAACTGTCAGGAAATTCCTCCTTAGTTCTAAGTTGCTCCTCTCCTTGTTTAGTTTCCATCCATTGCTTCTTGTTCCACCCTCAGGTGCTTTGGAGAATACATCGACCCCCAATTTCTTCTTTGGGGCAGCCCCTGAGATGCTGGAAGGCTGCTCTCGTGTCTCCCCTGGTCCTTCTCTCCATTAAACTAGACATAATGTCTCTTTTTCTTCTATGGACACTGAGAGCATCTGCACCAAGACAAATTCCTTGTGTGTCCAATCACACTTGGCCAATAAAATTCTATTCTATTTCTATTCTAACTGTCAGGAAATTCCTCCTTCGTTCTAAGTTGCTTCTCTCATTGTTTAGTTTCCACCCATTGCTTCTTGTCTTACCCTCAGGTGCTTTGGAGAATAGCTTGACTCCTTCTTCTTTGTGGCAACCCCTGAGATAGTGGAAGACTGCTCTCATGTCTCCCCTGGTCCTTCTTGTCATTAAAGTGATACACCCAGTTCCTGCCACCATTCTTCATAGGTTTTAGCCTCCAGTCCCTTCATCCTCTTTGTGGCTCTTCTCTGCACTTCTTCTAGAGTCTCAACATCCTTTTTGCATGGTGGAGACCAAAACTGAATGGCGTATTCCAAGAGTGGCCTTATCAGGGCCTCATAAAGTGGTATTAACCTTTCACGTGACCTTGATTCTCTCCCTCTGTTGACGCAGCCAAGAACCGTGTTGGCCTTTTTGGCAGCTGCTTCATTTGTCCAGGATGGTGTAAGATCTCCTGCTTGAACAGGGGCTGGACCCCCAAGCCCCCTTCCAACTGTGTCATTCTCTTGGGTTCTTTTTTGACCCCGTCAGATTCCTTTCGCAGCCCCCTTCCCTTGGTTCTCCCATGCAGTGAGGTCTTCCTGGTTCCCCATCTTCCAGGTTGTTGGCCCCAGCGCTTGGGGGGCCCTTCATCCCCTGGGGATGATATATCCCCCACTCCTTTGGCAGCTGTTTCCCACGGCTGGCTCAGATGGAAGCGACCGTCCACTAGGGCTGCAAGGTCCCTCTCACAGTGACCGTTGATCATTCTTCCAAGTCCTGTTGCCCCATC
The DNA here is from genome assembly GCF_031021105.1 of Erythrolamprus reginae. Classification (NCBI taxonomy): domain Eukaryota; kingdom Metazoa; phylum Chordata; class Lepidosauria; order Squamata; family Dipsadidae; genus Erythrolamprus; species Erythrolamprus reginae. Next base: position 98,522,119 of record NC_091955.1, read on the forward strand.
TGGCGCCCTCATAAAAATATTGAGGTCCCAGAAGAAATTTTGTGGGGGGTCTTTCCTTGACATGGTCAAGAAGAGCAGTTAACTATTTTAAGCCACTATCAGACAGCTGACGTGCCATCTCGCCTGCCTTTAACCAGCTTGCTCTTGGATCTATCAAATGTTCTGTTCCCTTATGACTTTCTGAATACCCGCAGTCTATTGACCCAATCCAGCAGTGGGCATCTCCTGCGGCTGAAACCTTTGGGGCAAATCCTTGCTGGTTTCTGGTCATTATTTTGCATCATTTTCAAAGGGTTTGCAAAGCCTTATCATCTGCCCCGGAAGGTATCTTCTCTTCTCCTGCCTGGATTTTAGCTGCTTGGCCTTTCTTGCTCCGAGGTCATCCGATCCGATTCTATTTCTGTTTCCATCCTCTGTGCTGTGTCCAAGTGGTGGAAGGAGACGGAACCAGAATAATTGAATGGCCCTTTTGATCTGGCAGCCACTTTCTTTCACTTCCCTTTTATTTTCAGTTGTGGTTACAGCAAATGTCCAGCCTCCGGTTGAAAAACCTCAAGGTAGAAGCTGTTGATGGTCAGCCCCAAAGGCTGGGCATTGGGACTCAGAGAAAGAAAGAAAGAAAGAAAGAAAGAAAGAAAGAAAGAAAGAAAGAAAGAAAGAAAGAAAGACCCTCTTTTTACAGAAACAGATTTAAAAGAGCTGGACGGGGCCGTGGAGGTCTTCTAGTCCAACCCCTTGCTTCAACAGGAGAATATCCCATTTCAGACAGGTGGTTGTCCAATCTCTTCTTAAAAACCTCCAGTGATGGAGCAGCCACATCTTCTAATGGCAAGTTGTTCCACTGGCTAATTATTCTCACAGGAAGTTCCTCCTTAGTTCCAGGTTGCTTCTCTCCTTGACCGGTTTCCACCCGTGGCTTCTTGTCCTGCCTTCAGGGGACCCCCCTCTTCTCTTGGGCAGCCCCTCAAACACTGGAAGGCTGCTCTCATGTCTCCCCTGGTCCTTCGTTGCCTTCAACCAGAGGCCCACAGGGCCTGCCACCATTCTTGGCCTCCAGCTTGAGTCGTCATCTTGGTTGTTCTTCCTAGAGTCTCTTCTGCCTACCGTATTCTACGGTGGCGTAGCTCAGGCCTCATAAAACGGCACTAAAACTTCACGTGATCCTGATTCTGTTCCTCTCTTCATGCAGCCCAGCATTGCACTGGCATTTAAGCCGGAGTTTGACCATTGCTGGTGCTGCTGCTTCATGTCATTTGCATACCCGCTGGGGGATTCTGGGAGTCCCTGAAAAGGGCAGCCCTGTTTTATGAAACACACTCGCCCCACAGGTGTTTGGGAGCGGGGGAAATACCTGTTGCCGCGATGTTGAACCTATGGCACGTGTGACACAGGCGGCACGCTGAGCTATATCTGCTGTCACGCGAGCTGTTGGCCTAGCTCTGCTCCAGCGCACGTGTGGGGGCCCACTGGCTGATTTGGGGCTTGCAGAGAGGCTCTGGGGGGGCATTTTGGGCCTCCGCAGGGCCTCCAGAGGGGCAGGAGAGGGTATTGTTGCCCTTCCCAAGAGCCAGGGGCGGGTGAAAAATGGGCCTACTTGGCACATTGGAGGTCAGAAAATGGGCTGGGGGCATGTGGAGGGCATTGAATATGGGTGTGGGCACATGAACTATTTTGGCCCCCAAGGAAGAAGAGGTTCGCCATCACCAATCTATTGACCAACCTGGGATGCACTTCAATCAGAGAGTGACTTTTGGTGGGGGGCAGAAATGGGATTGGTTAGAGGAAGCAGCGTGTAAGTTGACCCGCGTTGAGGGTCCAGGCAATATAAAAAGTACTTGCAGGTAGAAGCAGTTTGCAAAACTCCGAACAAAAAAAATGGATGCAGGTTTTCATACAAATGACAATTCACAGAGTTTTGAATAGTTGCTCTGTTGCCCGTGAGTGGGGGAAAAAGGGGGGATGTTGGGGGGAAGTGGGAGGGCCGTGGGGGTCTCAGGTGGGCACCTGGAAGGGTGGGGTGGTGTCATTGAGGGAGGGGCAGCCCTTTTGGGCCCTCTGTGTTCATGCCTGACTCTTCCCGCCTCCCCTTTCTCCCCCCCCCCGCCCCCTGCAGTGCTCAGCATTGGAGAAGGGGGTTTCTGGGAAGGAACCGTGAAAGGACGGACAGGCTGGTTCCCGGCAGAATGCATCGAAGAGGTGCAGATGCGACAGTACGATTCCCGACCAGGTAAGGCTCTTTTGCGAGGGGGAACACACTGAAGAGAGACATCCAGGACTGGGGGGCCTATTGCAGAACATTGGCCTCCCCTCACCCCACAGGCCACCAGGAGGGAGGGGCCGAGGGCTTGCCAGGTCTAGAAGGGCATGAGGGTAGGAGGTTTATGCCCTATTTATTGAATACTTAATAGGTTTTTTATTGTCCTTCCTTCTCTGGTTCCATAGTATGATCCCTAATTACTTTTAAAATAGGAAATAAATAAATAGTAAGGTTTTACTCAAAAACACTTTAATCATTTCAATCATTATCTAGAACTTAACTTCTATAGCAATTAAAGAAAATTGAGCTACTTGCCTAATCCGTTATCCTACTGAACCTTGCGGGTTCGGTACAAAACCTTCAAATGTTCCTGTGCTCCTCGACCAATCACGCTGTCTCTCATTTTCCCTTTTTGAGGCTGTTCCAATAACGGGACTTCATCAACTGGAAAAGAGTCAAAAATTTATCTTGGTCGGCAAGCCACTCCCACCCAGTCACATGACCTTTAAGCCACCCCGGTCACAGGATAGTCAGGCCACTCCCACCTGGTTACATGGCTGGCAAGCCACTCCTACCGAGTCATATGACCATCAAGCCACACCCACACAATAAGCCATGCCCACAGTGCGGTAGTGACATTTTTTGCAGCCTTTCATTGGCTGCTTTCATGAGACAATCTGGAGGCTCCCGGACCCCATAATGGTACCAGCTCCCCCAAACTCTTCCAAATGGCACCCCAGGTCACCCACCCAATCCCTACGACCTTAGGTGTCTAGCGGGTTCTCCACATCTGGTATGCAATGGCCGTTGACCTTGAGCCGGGGATAAACATGTCCACAATGCCTAGCTGTGCCAGGAAGGGGACGGTGGTGCTGACCCTCCCTTAACAGTTTTCCAACTTCTTACCAGGGTCCTCCAGCAGATCTTCCCCCTCCCAAAACTCCAGTCCCCTCCCCCCTCCCGCCGTTTCCATGGAAGCCGATGCAAGCAGGACACGAGGAAGAAAGGCAGAGGCTGACCAACAGCCCCTCCGTGATGGGATATGTGGTCTTAGGACGAGGGGAAAACCCCCAGGGGTGGGCGGCCCTCTATCTATCTATCTATCTATCTATCTATCTATCTATCTATCTATCTATCTATCTATCTATCTATTAGATTTGTATGCCGCCTCTCTCCGTAGACTCGGGGTGGCTAACAACAGTAATGAAACAACATATAACAAATCTAATATTTAAAATAATTAAAAGACCCTTCCTCTCCTGGATGGGGATTGGGCAGGTCCAACTCTTCCATTCTCTGGACTGATTTGAGTGGCAGCACACTGGGTGTCCATGTGAACGTTTATGGCTGAATGCGATGAGCAGAGCATGACACAAGGAAAGTGCGCAAGAGAAGGAGCCGAATGTCGAACCGAGGCTGAAAGAAAGTCTCCTGATGGCTCTACAGGTGGGGAATGTTTTAGGGGAAGTCTCCAGTGCCATCCAGGGTGTGGGGGATGGGCAGGTGGGGGCGGGGGTGGGCTTTGGCATTCATGCGTTATTGTCTGAGAAACAGGGAGCTGTGCCGATGGCTCGATAGATTGGATGATGCAATGGGAATTGTGGGTTTGAAAATTAGCCTGACAGAGATGAAAGCGGTGGCGTTTGAGAGAGAAAATGGATGGAACAAGTTGCAGGTTGTACGTAAATGGCCAAATAAAAGCCCCCTGACCACCTCAGAACAAGCAAGCGATCTTGGCAGAAGAAGGTTTCCTGAGGCTGGCTGGGGAAACGGCTGGAGAAAGTTCGGACACGCAGATACGGCCAGAAAAACAACAGGTGATCCATGAATATTGAGGAAGCAAAAATGCTGTATCTGCCCCTGAGGACCTCTGTTGAAGCCAGGCCTCTAAGTTGGGAGAAAGGAGCTAAGGACCTCAGAAGAGCCCCCTGAGCCACGGAGGGTGGAAACCAACACCTTGAATTGTGTTCGGAGACCGATCGTCCAGCAGTGCAGGTGGCGGAGTGCTGGACTGGTGTGGGTGCTCACACAGCTGCATGTGGGATGAATGGAAAGTCTCCGAATGTTTCTCAAGGGTTCTTCTACAAGGTTGTAGTAACAACGTCTTGCACATCTGAAAGCGCCTTCCCCTCCTCCCACCTTTATGTTTGGGAGAACTGAGTTCTAGACTCTCTGAGATGCAGTTCTCATCCAGACTCCGCTTTCGTTTATCTATACATTGTCTCAGTTGCATCTATTCCTCCTGTCCATCCAGGCCTGTGGGAGAAAGAGTGGCAGGACGGGGGCCGGAGTCAAAAGAGGAATCGGCCTAGAATCCCCACATAGTCACAAGTGAACTAAGCCCAACTCGCTCCGAATGCCCTCGGTCCCTGTCTAACTTCTAGTGGAAGCTTACTTGGAAAGTTCTTGTGCACAGACTCTTTAGCAAGAGTTTAATTCAGTGGTTCTCCACCTGGGGGTCGGGACCCCTTTGGGAGTCGAATGACCATTTCCCAGGGGTCACCTAAGACCATCGGAAAAGACAAATTTCCCCTGGGGTTACGAACGAAAGCTTCTATTCTGGCGCCTTGCAACCTATTTCCACAATCCGCCCAATCAGGCGTTTACAGTGGGAGTGTCCCTCTGACCTTCCTGCCAATCAGCTTCGAGCTCTGTTGGGAGAATTGGCACTAGACTTATGGTTGGGGGTCACCACAGCAGGAGGAGCTGTATTAAGGGGTCTTGCGGCATTGGAAAGGTAGAGAGCCGCTGATTTTATTGGAGTGTGGACATTCAGAAACATACAAAACCAACAACAGAGAAACCTCAGCGATCCATCATGCTTGTCCTTTTCTGGTTTTGTATTTTTATTTTTTTTATTTTTTATTTTTTTTATTTATCTTTTTTGTCGGATGATAGACAGGTGTTTATCCTGAGCACGGGAGTGGGTTTCAAGCCGCTCTCTCTGCAAAAAGCCTCCTTCCTGGCGTGGCTTTGAACTTCCCTCCTGTCCAGTGGAGACCGTGGCCACTTAGTGGCTGCCAGCAGGGAGCCCTGGCGTGTGGGCAGAGGGGAGAGTGGGACGGAGGGCGAAGGGAGGCGCTGGCTGCGGGCAGGAAGGGGACAATGCCCCTGATGAGCTGGGAAGGCCGCAGATGCCCCCCGCCCCCCCTCGGCTCTCTCTCTGGCCATCTACGGTCCGGTTGCTGCCACCGCCCCTCCTTCTCTCTCAATGTCGCCGTTGATGGGGAATGGTGGGTGTCAGTCTCTCCACTAATTACTCCAAACCCCCATCCTTGATGACCCGTATTCTCACAGCTCCAGGGGGCAATCAGGAGCACACTCGGAGGCCTCCTGGCGTGGGAGTTTCCGGGGGAGCCAGCCCCTCCCTCTCCCCCTCCCCCTCCCTCTCTCTCTGCCCAGAACATCCGGCCCTCGTGGGACATGGAACCCTGGGTGCCCTTTCGCAGAGTGGACATTTGTCCTTCCAGAAGACTTTGTGCTCCTCTTCTCACCAGACTCCGAGATCTTAGATGGAGCAGGATGGAGCCTCCCTTCGTTCCAAGTGTAGCAGGGAAGACCACCCCTCACATTCCAATTTTATTGTTAATTTAAGACTGGAGGACATGCATGCTCACCCCAAAAAATGGGTATTGGGGGAGAAATTTTAAAAATGGTAGAATTTTAAAGCAGGTGTTACAGGTGTGTGACAGGAGATGGTCCTGGGTCAATGAAGTAAAGAAATCAGCCAAAGTCTTGCTTTCTGCGCATGTGCAGAAGATGAACCTCATGCCGGCACACGCACACCCGTATGAGATGCATGCGTGCCTGCGCCGACCACTGGGAGCCCTGGCTGGAGGTGGGTGAAGGAGAGGGAGGGAGGGAGAGACGGACAGACGGACAGACGGGAGATGTGGGGCCCTCCCCTCCGAGGGCCTGCAGAGGGGGTCGACTGTTCTTAGGGACCCTGCAAGAGGTTGGGGGTGGGCTTCTTGAACCCTTTAGAAGGGAATTATATAAAATCATTGAGCAGGGGGCTGGGCTTCATGGCGTGCAAGGTCCCTTTCAACTCAAATAAATAAACAAATAAAGAAATAAATAAATATTTTATTTTATTTTATTTTACTTTATTATTTTATCTTAATATTTTATTTTATTTTATCTTTTATTTTATTTTATCTTATTAAATTTGTATGCCACCCGCCCCCTGAGGACTTGGGAGGCTTTTGAATCTTCCCTGGATTTGCCCCTCCCCCTCCCCCGGGCTGATTTGAACTGAAGCGGGGGCCTTCCTCACTGGGGCTGGAGGACAGCCCCCCCCTCCCCCTCCCTGGCCCCTCCCTGCTGACCGAGCCCTGGAGACTGGAGAGCTTCATCCCGGCCGGGTCCCTGGCAGGGCTGGACACTGGTCCTGGAAGTAAGGTTTCATCATTCTGCAGTTAGCTGCCCTGTATGGGGGGGCTGTTATCTGACCAGCCCAGCCTGGGGGCTTGGGGGAAGAGTCCAGGGGAAGAAAGGAGGCTGGTGAAGGTGGGCATGCTGAGCCCAAAGTGGAGTCCGGTCCTTTTGGATTTATGATGCCAAGAAAGGGCAGCTCTTTGCCGGCCGCCTGCACCGTTTGTGATGGAAAGTTGTGTGCTTGACAAGTGGGGCATTTAACCAGGGTTAGGCAACTGGGCTGGACGGGGGGGTGGCAGGGGGGCACACAGTCTTCCTGAGAAAGAAGCTGCCCAGTTGACCCTTTCTGTCCGAATATACAGATCTGGGAAGCAGGACTTGACAAGATACCAGAATTTACAGAGTGGCCATTGAGGAAGCAGTGCAGAGAAATATTTATTTATTTATTATTTATCTATTGTATTTATAAGCCGCTGATTCCAAAGCCGACTCAGAGCGGGAGACGCGTTTGCACAAAGCATCAGCGAACAGTCTTTGCTCTTCCGGGCACTCAGAACATCTTCTGCCTTAGTCTTCTATATGCACAAACTATAGGCAGTGACCCTTACTTATATGTGGCTACTAAAGCAACCCTGGATTCTCCATGTCACCACTCCAGCTCTAACTCGATAATGAGCTCACACTCAACTAACAACATGCCACCAACAACAGCCAACAGCTAACGATCCTTGTGAAGTTGCTTTGCCTTTTATAATGCTCTGGCCCAATCAGGCTGCAGTTTACTTTACACCCAGTGACTCAGCATTCGTTGCTGTTTAACATGCTTCTTTTACCAAATATGGTCACAACATGGAACATCGCCCAGGATTGAGCTGGATCCTTGGCACTTTTTTCCTTCAGTTGATTGTCCCCATTCTTGAGTGGAGCTGCTTCCATTCCTGGTCTGTTTGCTGGGCCAGCTCCTTCCTCCCTTCAGCTCCCTCCCCCAGCCCCTCCCTCCCAAGGGGGACTCTTCTGCCTCCCCCCACCCTCCATTCTCACATCCATCAGCCCCGGATGCCTGCGTCCTGCGTGACAGCTCCATTAAGTGCCATCTCGCAGCGTCTATATTTAGAAGCCCGGAGAAGAATGAGCCTCCTGGCTGCGGACAGGCCATCAATCCTGGCCCCGTCTCAAGATCATGTCCGATTCTCTGGCTGGGAAGGAGATCGAGCAGAAGGAGGCTTTTCAGACGAGGGGCTTGGAGAGAAGCATCGGGCAGGGACAGCAAGCGGAGAAGCTTCGTGGCCCCCAAATGTCAATGCCTCCCCCCCCCCTCCACTCATCCCTCCACTGTTTGGGTTCAAGAACTTCAAGAGAGGTTGATGTTTCAGCTTCAGAGCTGGAGTGGCCCAGTGGTGAGAGGGCAGCCCTGCAGGCTCCTTCCGCAGACTGATAGCTGTCGTTGAGCAGTTCAAATCTCACCACCAGCTCAAGGTTGACTCAGCCTTCCAGCCTTCCATGGTGGGTCAAGTGAGGAGCCAGATTGTGTGGGGCAAGAGGCTGAGTCTGTAAAAGCACCAGGAAGCGGTATATAAGTCTAAATAAAATTCCTTCTTCCTTCCATCCATCCACCCATCCATCTATCTTTCCAAGGTGGGTCAAATGAGGCCCCAGATTGTTGGGGACAAGAGGCTGACTCTGTGAACCGCTTGGAGAGGGCTGTAAAGGCAATAGGAAGCGGTATATAAGTCTAAATGCTATAATGCTATTGCTGTTCTTCCCCCAGCAGGACCTGGTTGAGCGAGAGGGACCTTTTCACGCTTGGGTGGACAAGTCTTCATGTCTTGTTCCATCCTGTGGGGATGGAAGCCCCCGTCCAAGGAAGTGCTGGTCAGAGGGGCTTCTCCTGGATCCCAGACCCCCTTGTGGAGAAGCCCTGATCTGTGGTCTTCCTAAGAGATCCTTAGAAAGCGTCTCCCGTAGGGGAGTGGGACGGGTCCTTGGGAAACTCCTGCGAGGGTTGTCTATATTTGTGTGCTGGGGGAGGAAGGTGGACGTCCCCTTCTGCTGGAGCTGAGAGCCACGTGTCTCTGTCCTGGGGGGAGGGGGGAGGGGGACGATGTCCAGTTTGCCGGACAAAGTCCCAGTCAGACCTTCCTTCTCTCCTGACTCAATTACTGGGCCGTCTCTGGCTGCCTGCCGCCCTTCTAAATCGTCCTTAACTGCCATTCCACGGACAGTCCACAAATCAATTACAAACATTAGAAAGATAATTAAAAACTGGGCAGAATACAGCACAATATGCAACAGTAAAAACAGCCATAAATTCAGCCATAAAAGAGCTCCAGGCATCGGGAGCCCCAGTGCGCCTTGGCCAGCAGGACAGCGGCCCTTGGCCGGAGGCCCCTTGGCTGCCCAAAGGAGCTCGGAAAGCCTGCTGGGTTGGGGGCTGGCCAGACCCTCTCTGGGGCAGTGGGGAGGCCAGGAGCCAAGACCTCTGAGGTTGAGCACTAAAGAGCTAAGCAAAGCTTGCCATGATTCAGTCGGGTGGGCTATCAGGCCTCCCAGGGGCTTCCCAGCTCTGACTGACTGACTGACTGACTGACTGACTGACTGACCGACCGACCGACCGACCGACCGACCTACCGACCAACCGATTGGGAATCAACATGGCTGGAACACTTTCTGGGCTGTAAAGGCCGTGGGTTGGCCATGTTCCTCAGCATGGATGGCCAGGGAGAGACCACCAGGGATTGCCATCATCTGGGACCACCTGGGCTTGGCGTCAACATGCTTGGCCTGAAGACTTAATGATAACAATAACAACAGCAACAACAACAACAACAACAACAACAGAGTAGGAAGGGACCTTGGAGGTCTTCTAGTCCAACCCCCTGCTTAGGCAGGAAACGCTACACCACTTCAGACAGATGGTTATCCAACATCTTCTTAAAAGCCTCCAGTCTTGGGGCATTCACAACTTCTGGAGGCAAGGAGTTCCACTGGTTAATTGTTTTGACTGTCAGGAAATTCTTCCTTAATTCTAAGTTGCTTCTCTCTTGGTTCAGTTTCCACCCATTTCTTCTTGTTCTGCCCTCTGGTGCTTTGGGGAGTAGGTTGACTCCTTCTTCTTTGTGGCAACCCCTGAGATATTGGAAGGCTGCTATCATGTCTCCCCTAGATCTTCTTCTCATCAAACTATCCATGCCCTGTTCCTGCATCTGTTCTTCATATGTTTTAGCCTCCAGTCCCCTGATCACCTTTGTGGCTCTTCTCTGCACTTTTCTAGAGTCTCAACATCCTTTTTGTATCATGGCGACCAAAACTGACTGCAGGATTCCAAGTGTGGCCTGATAAAGTGGTATTAACCCTTCATGTGATCTTGATTCTCTCCCTCTGGTGACGCAGCCTAGAACTGTGTTGGCTTTTGTGGCAGCTGCTGCACACGGCTGGCTCCTATGTAAATGGTCGTCCACTTGGACTCCAAGGTCCCTCTCACAGTTGCTACTGTTGAGCAAGGTGCCACACGCCCTGTACCTGTACAGGCTAGAGGTCAATAGTGTCCCCCTCAGTACCTCCCCAGGACTTGTAGAGGGGGGGGCATCAGAGTTCCTGGCAATTTGTATTCCTCAGGATGACAGAAGAGTAATTATGACAGATGTGAGCCATAATCATATTCCACAAAATTAATTCCAATTCCATGTGCTCAGAAGGCCAAACTACTGATGAGAGATAGAGCCACAAGCCTTGGACTGAGGGCAATGGAGACATCAGCGCAGTGGGCAGCCGCTCAGGATCCAACCATCAACAGTCAAGGGCCAAGCGGTCAAGAAGGAAGCGGCAGGCCAGCACCTGGTGGAGGAGAGCAGGAGGCCTGGGGCAAAGAGCTCCAGAGATACAGTCCTACAGTCCTAAGTGGGAGGAAATGGGTGATAGGAACCATGAATAGTAGATCAGACTTTGTGAATAGTTTGACAGTGTTGAAGGGATTATTGGTTTAGCAGAGTGATGGCGTTTTGGAAAAAACTGTTCTTGTGTCTAGTTGTCTTGGTGTGCAGTGGTCTGTAGCAATGTTTTGAGGGTGGGAGTTGAAAGAGTTTGTGTCCAGGATGCGAGGGGTCAGTCAATATTTCCCCCGCCCTCTTTTTGACTTGTGCAGTCTACTGGTCCTCAATGGAAGGCAGGTGGGCAGCCATTGTTTCTTCTGCCGTTCTGATTCTCCTCTGAAGTCTGTGTCGCTTGACCGGCAGCTGGCTGAGACCCCACACCCACACCCTTTGTGCTGTAGGAGAGGGCTCCCCTCGGCCCCCCCCCCCCCCAGGTGGGTGTTGCGGCCGGTTCCCCTTGGAGGCAGCCTCTTGTTCATGTCCCTCCTCTGATTCCGCTCCGTGTGCCGTCCGAGCGCCAATTGTCAGATCCATGTGCGCTGCGGGCGAATTTGTGTGGGCTGAGCGTTTTGCAAGGCGAGCACAATAGAGACGCAGCCGTGTTCGGCTCGCTCGGGGCTGAGCAGTGGAGCCCCTGGCGCCCCCTCCGAACTCGGCTCTCCGCTGGCAGAGGCTCCATTGTCTGCCAAGGCAAGAAGGGAGCAAGCGCCTCCCCCCTTCCCTCCCCCCCCTGCCTCGGCTGCTGTTCGCTTGTTGGATAATGAAACATCTGGCAGCCACGCTTGGAGGGCATCAAGGACAGTGAGGAGGAAGGGGCGTTTTCCTGCCGGCTCCAAGATTTGTTACCCCAGCTGCTACTTCACCATCCGCTGCCATAACGCCACCACGCAAGGCCCCTGTTAGGAAACTTAGAACTGCCCCCACCCTCCTTGCCTTTCGTAAGCTCCTTAAGACCCACCTGTGTCGTCAGGCATGGGGGAACTGAGACATCTCCCCCGGGCTTATACAATTTATGAATGGTATGTGTGTATGTATATGTGTTTAGAAAATGGGGTCTTTTAAATATTTTTAACCAGTAATTTAGATTTGTTGTAAATTGTTTTCACTTTGTTGTGAGCCGCCCCGAGTCTGCGGAGAGGGGCGGCATACAAATCTAAATAATAAAATAAATAATAAGTAAATAAAATAAACTGAATAGCCACAGCATTTAGACTTCTATGCCGCTCCACACTGCTTCCAAAACCCTCTCCAAGCATTCTATGGAGAGTCAGCCTCTGGCCCCCAACCCTCTGGGTCTCCTCATTTGACCCACGCAGGAAGGGGGGGAGGCTGAGTCCACCTGGAGCCTGGTGAGATTCGAGCTGCCAAACTGCTGGCAGCCGGTGAGCAGCAGAATAAAGAAGCCTGCAGTACTGCACTCTGACCACTGCACCACCGAGGCTGTTTACTTAGACAGACAGACAGATGATACATTAGATGGATGGATGGATAGATAGAGAGAGAGAGAAATGAAGATAGATAGATAGATAGATAGATAGAGAGAGAGAGAGAGAGAGAGAGAGAGAGAGAGAGAGAGGCAGGCAGGCAGGCAGCCAGGCAGGCAGGCAGACAGACAGACAGACAGACAGACAGACAGACAGACAGACAGACAGACAGACAGACAGAAGTAGATGGAAATAGATAGATTGGGGGGAGAGAGAGGGGGAGACTGGGCTTGCTGGTGTCATGACCCTGAGGTTTTCCTTCTTTCAGTTTCCCAGCTAAGAGCATAGACTAGCAGAGTTGGGAGGCCCCTTGGAGGTCTTCTAGTCCATCCCCCTGCAGGAGACCCTTCCTCTGCTCAGAACCCTTGTGGGCCTGATGCAAGGCCCGTGGAGCTGCAGCTGAGGGGCCCATAAGCAGGTCCCAAAAGGGGCCAGGATCTCCGGGCAGGGGGCTCATCTCACAGCCGGAAGGCTCCTTCCCCAGGTCTCCCTTGACCCTCTTCGATGACCGGCCGGCTGCGTGGCTGGCATGGCTGGTTCTTTGCAGCGGGAGGATGGCCTGCAAAGCCTGTGGAGGGACCTGGAGGAGGAACAGCTGGTCCTGGGGGGGAAGTAGGGGGAGGGGGCTGACAGTGCTGGTCTCAAGAGACCTCCCGCAACCCCACATCTGCCCAGCTGCTTCTGCTGCTCCGCTCCAGCACAGGGCTCGGCTGGGCTCAGCTGCTGCTTTGGCGTGGGGAAAGCACCCCCTCTGCTGGCCGTGAGGAGGCACTGCATCTCCATGCTTGGCTGGTTGCTTCTAGTGAAGTGTTGGGCTTGGCCCCCTCTGGCCATCAGGACAGGCTCCCCATAGACTTCCATGTGTCCGAGCATCTCCACAAGGGCCACCTGCAGGCAGGGGCTGCTTTTTGGGACAGGCTGGTCCCAGGGGCATCTTCCCTACACCGCCTGGAGCCCCCGTGCAGTTGGCCTTGACGCGTGCCCAGGGGCAGAGACCACTATCTTATTTAAAGTTTGCCCTTGTGGACCAGTTTGCCCCTCTAACTATTCTTTCTCGCATCTCCCCACCCCTCTCTCTTCCCTCCTCCTTCCTCCTTTCTCTTCGTTCCTCGGCCTCTCTCTCCTCGTCCTCTCTTCCTTCTACAGCCTTTCCTAGAGTGTCTTCCCACCTGATGAATTAAAATAATGTATACATTAGCACACTGATAGAAACATAGAAACATAGAAGTCTGACGGCAGAAAAAGACCTCATGGTCCATCTAGTCTGCCCTTATACTATTTCCTGTATTTTATCTTAGGATGGATCTGTGTTTATCCCAGGCATGTTTAAATTCAGTTACTGTGGATTTATCTACCACGTCTGCTGGAAGTTTGTTCCAAGGATCTACTACTCTTTCAGTAAAATAATATTTTCTCATGTTGCTTTTGATCTTTCCCCCAACTAACTTCAGATTGTGTCCCCTTGTTCTTGTGTTCACTTTCCTATTAAAAACACTTCCCTCCTGGACCTTATTTAACCCTTTAATATATTTAAATGTTTCGATCATGTCCCCCCCTTTTCCTTCTGTCCTCCAGACTATGCAGATTGAGTTCATTAAGTCTTTCCTGATACGTTTTATGCTTAAGACCTTCCACCATTCTTGTAGCCCGTCTTTGGACCCGTTCAATTTTGTCAATATCTTTTTGTAGGTGAGGTCTCCAGAACTGAACACAGTATTCCAAATGCTGTACATTCAACTCTAAAAACAAAATCGCCACTGGATTTTTAATCTTTACTCGTGACTCCCAAAGAATAAAGCTTTTTATTTCAAGTCCAAATCACCAAACTTCCACCAGTAAAAGAAAACTTAATTTTGCCATCTGGATTCTCCATCCAATGTAACACACTGCGGAGATAGCAGTGGTCTTTTCAAGGGGGCCGTTGTTTGGACGGACAATTCAAGAAGAGGGGGCTCTCCCTCTGCATCCAAGAGAAGGGGAACAGGCTGGGGGGCACCGGGAGGGGCGCATGATGGTGGGATGGTGGTGGGTCACCCTTCCTCCCCCCCCTCTGGCTGGGTCACTGAAGAGGGCTTCTCTTTCCCTGCAGAGACCAGAGAAGACCGGACCAAGAGGCTCTTCCGACATTACACCGTGGGCTCCTATGACAACTTCACTTCACACAGGTGAGCTCGGGCTCTGCTATCGGTGGGGGCGTTGGTGGACTCCAGCCCTGAATGGCTGCTGTGTGTGTGTGAGAGAGAGAGAGAGAGAGAGAGAGAGAGCACTGTTTTTTTCTTATTTTTTTTATTTTTATTTTTTTTAAAAATTAATGCACAATACAGAACTGAAATCCCAAACAGATATGAACACATTTGAAGAAGAGGGGGGGGGGGGGGGGGAGAAAAGCAAATACAAAAAGTGAAAAGCAAGAAGAAATTTAGAATAACAAAAGTAAAATAACGTAACAATTGGAGAGATATTGTGCTCTCTCCTTCTTTCCTTATTATATTTTGTAAATTTACAATATAATATTTGGGACCAATGGTATAATTGGCTACAAAAAAAGAAAAGAACTGAGAATAACTAGTTTTTGCCCACGTTGCAAAAGGGAATTTTACCAAAATGGAAACTGAGACAGTGTTGTTTTCTGCCTCCTTCACATGGAGCTTGGGGAGGCTGGTTCTAAAGGAGCCAAACCAGGGGTCCGAAGCCCCCTTGGGAAGACGTCCAAGCAAAGCCACATGTGACAGCAGAGGCGCCAGGGGTCCTGGGGGGAGAAGCCGTGGGCAGCATCTGCTGGATGTTCTCAGTGGGGGGGGGGGGGGATTTCAAGGAAGGCCCTCAATTTTGAGAGAGAAAAGGGGGGCCAAAGGGGGCTCCCCACTTTTACAAGGAAAGGTTGGGGGAACGGAGCGGAACAAGAGGGGGGGCCCTTCAGCGCTCTTTTCAGCCGTTCATCATTCAAGACTATTTATTGATGTATTTTTGTCAAGTTCGCATTGGTCGTATGCAAAGATTTAACAATGTTTATATGCATGAGGATGTTCGTCCGTCGTGTTCGAGGATGGACCTTGGCATCTAATGGGTTGTGGGCTGTACATGATGTGGCTGGTAGGTGGCTGGTCAGGCCTCTACGGGCATGAAACGTTCTGCCACGTGACAGGGGACAGGGGAGGACCAAGGGTGGACGAGCTGCACTAATAGCTGCCCTAAAATGAGCTGCCGTACAGGGACACAGGACATGCTCTACACCCGAGGTGCTGCCCCTCCCTGAACCCCCCATGCACACCCCACACACGTGGCACTAGCAGGGGAGAAGCATGAGGACAGGGGACGGAGGGCACGCTGGTGCACTGATGCACGCCCCTAACTGACCTCTGAGGAATCAGGAGAGGTCAACAGTGGAGAGTCTAGCTAAGGGTCAGGTTTTGGGGGTCAGGTGATGATACTACAGAGCCCAGTAGTGAGTCCCCAATGTCCAGCTGAAGGATTTCCAGGAAGGAAGGATTAGCAATAGCACTATAGACTTATATGCCCCTTCCCGGAGCTTCTCCAGCCCTCTCGGTAAGGGGTTTAGAGAGAGTCCAGCCTATCACCCCCAACAATCGGGGTCCTCATTTGACCCTCCTGGGAAGGAGGGAAGGCTGAGTCAACCTTCATCCGGTGGTGAGATTTGAACTGCTGAACTACAGGTAGCAGTTAGCTGAAGGAGCCTGCAGGGCTGCACTCTAACCACTGCGCCACCCTGCCAACCCATTAAGCTAACAGGCTGTTATTTACTTCCATAAATGTTTTCAGTCTTCATTACAAAAGGATATTTGGGCATATAAATCCAATCAATCAATCAATCAATCAATTATGGAAAGCCTCAGCTTTCTCTCCTGCTCAGGTGTTCAGGGGTGGGGGCCCCCCTCCCCTCCCCTCCCTCCCCTCCCTCAACAGAACAATGGAAAGCTGACGTTTGAGGAAGGCAGAAGACCCTCCCCCTATGATGTGTGAATTTAGTGAGCAAATCAGAAATGACCATCGGGTGGCTGAGACTCCCCCCCGCCCCCCCTCACCTGGATGGCATCAGCCCGACACTCCTGCCATTTGCCCCGAGGGGGGTGAGCGCAGGAGGATCCCTGGGCTTGGAGCAGGAAGCGTTGCGTTTGGTCGGGGCGCCCGGCAGGGGCTTTGGGGAGGGGGGTGAATCGGAGGGTGGCAGGGTGGCTTAGATCCACGCGTGTCCGTGCGTGTGAGGGGCAGAGAGAGAGAGAGAACACAGAGGCCCCTCTGATGGGCAGCTTTCTCAGCTTCAGGCTTCAGGCGCACGAGATTCAGCCGCTCGCTCGGGTACCAATAAAGGGAGCTCTTTGCAGCTCAGGCTGGAACGGAAGATGCCGGGTGCCCCCTGGGCTGGGGGCTGTTCTTGCAGACATTCCGTCACCCACTTAGGGAACGTGATCAGTACCGGGAGGAGGACGGGGCTGTCTCTGAGCTGGGTGGGTTTTCTTAGAGACATTTCTTTCTTTAGAAAAATATCTTTATTGGTTATTTACATATAAAAAATAATAATCAAAGTAATGTAGTCCAAAATAAGCAAGATAGTCAAATACCAGCAGAGGTAAAACAAGAGAGGGGGGGAGGGAAAAAGGAGGGAAAGAGTTGAGGATAATGAAAGTTGAGAGAGAGAAGAAGAAGAAAAGGGGGAAAGGGGGGAGAAGGGGAGGGAGGAAGAGGGAAAGAAAGAAAGTCAACTCATCTGTTGACTATCACTCTTACAGCCTTTAAGTAGCACAACATATTTTTCCTTTACTCTTTGTTATTATTTAAAAAGAAATACACTGCTGAAAAGAATAAAGGGAGCCCTCCAAGAACCCATCCTAGATCTGAATGAATGAAATATTCTCATCGAATGTTTCATTTGCACAACTATTCCATTTGCACAACAGCAGGTGAAATTGACTGACAATCAGCACCGCTTCCTAAGTGGACAGTTGGATTTCACAGAAGTTTGATTGACTTGGAGTTCTATTGTGTTGTTGAAGTGTTCCCTTTATTTTTTTGAGCAGTATATTTTGATCCTCATAACTATTTTTCCGTTTAATGCAAGTAAATCGTGAATTGAACAGCAAGTTGTTGTTTTTCTGATCGACTCCTCTCAGTAGGAGACATTTTGTGAACCGCCAAGGAGCACCATCCGCACTCAAGCCCCATTGCTTAATCCTGCTCTCCGGGTGGGGGACGGGGGGAGGCGAAGCTGGCAGGCCTCACCTGTAGCGTCTCCAGGCCAGATGTGGGAGCAAAGCTGGGAAACCCCAGAGGCCCAGGAAGGGGGGGCAGGCAGACAGGAAAAGCCTGGAGTGGAGAGGGGGGTCTTCTGGGGGGGTCTAAGGCAGTGTTTCCTAACCTTGGCCACTTGAAGATATCTGGACTTCAACTCCCAGAATTCCCCAGCCAGCGAATGGAGCCGCCCCGAGGGAAAGGAAGAGCGAGGAGGGGGCCTGGAGGCGAGGGGGGAGCCCAGCCTCTGCTGGACCCAAGTTCATTAACCACCATTGGGGAAAGAAGCCATAGCAGGCTGGCTCCTATTTGGGATCAACATGGCTCACACGTATAAGCGCATCAGGGACAGAATTTAAGGCGCCTGGAGGGGTCCGTCTCCCTCTCCGGAGCTGACCCCAGAGCTGAGGATGAGTGGGGACCCCCCCACACACAGAGAATGTATAGGTCAGTAAGGGCCGTGCATAAGTGCACTAGAGGTAAAGTCAAAAAGTAGAAAGGAAATGGAAAGATTCGAGAGAAAGAGAGAAAGGGGTCATTATGTCCACCATCTAGTTGACATTTCCTTAACAAACGACCTGTGGTTGCAGTTTCGACAGTGGATGTATACGGCCCCTCACTTTGGATTATTTGCAGGGAAGTTATTATTAGCTTTAATTGTATGTATGTGATCTTTACAATTGTTATGTGTTTCTATACAGTCATTTAAGATTTCGTTTGTAGGGTTTGAATAGAGTCTTCATTGCACATCATGAGACTGTTTTGAGTGCATGGGAACATTGGGACAGGGACATTAGACTATGAGTGGGGCGCTTATGCACGTCCCTTACGGACCCCGTAGGAATGGGGTGAGGTCGATAGTAGACAATCTTTTTTCTTTTAAAAAAAAAAATTATTAAATTGCAAAGACAGACAAAACATACATTACATGTAACATTTAGTGGAGCAACAATCGCTCCTCTCAAAGTAGAAGGCATCTTTATATTTATAATAAGTTAAAAAAAAAAACCTAACTCTATCATTGTTGATAAAATACTTAGAAATATTAATTGTAAGATGATAAGTAAAAACACATCTAAAACATTTAAAAATATATAGAAATTTTAAGATTATAACTTAAAATGAACTACGAAGGGGGGAAAAGGAGAAATAGTAGAAGAGGAAAGAAGGAGTTTATCTTTATATTGTAAATAATCACTATCTAATACAGTACAATATCACTACTAGGTACAAAGTACTAGGTAGGATAGTAAATAGTCTAAGGGGGGTTTGGGGGAAGAACCCACAGAGTCTAGTAGTGAATTCCGGGCATTTGATCTCTCTGTGGCTGAAGTTGTACTTTCTGCAGTTGGCTTTGGAGCACTTTCCATTGAGTTTGACTCTAGGACGTGCTCGTGTATTGCTGCGGTTGAAGGGGGAGTAGTCATTAACAGGAAGGACAGTTTGGTAGGTGATTTTGTGAACTACATTTAGATCAGATCAGAGGTGGCGTCATTGTCAATTGTCCAGTCGCAGTATTGAGTCTGGTGGAATAAGGGGTTTTGTTGCGAGCGGAGGAGGGGAGGGCTCTTCTTGTGAAATATCTCTGGCCTCTCTCGATTGTATTAACGTCCGATGTGCAATGTGGGTTCCAGGCAGGTGAGCTGTATTCCAGAATTGGTCTAGCAAATGTTTTTTTTAAAAAAATAATCTTTATTAATTATTTAGATGAAGAAAAATTCACAGATACCATAAAGCAAAGACAAAAACAAAAGAAAGCACAACTTATACAGACATATAGATATCAACATTCATAATTACAGTTACACTGTATGTCGTCTTAAACACAACAATTTACACATTTGCCAACCTACCTGCAGCTACAGCTATTTTAATTTTATCAATCTACTAGTTTTACATTGCTACATTATAGCAAATGTTTTGTATGTTCTAGTTAGAAATACAATATTTCCAGAGAAGAAGCCTCGCAAAATTAGGTTCAGAACCCTCAGTGCTTTTTGGGCAATGAAGGCTGCCAGCTTCTCCGCCCATAAACAGGCCTTTTTCTCTGCATACATTGATTTGTCTCTGAAATTGGGGGAGGGGACTATTAAGATTGCCCCCCTCCTGCTGATCTTGTATATAAAAAAAGAGGTTGACTGTCTAGAAAGAGGGCAAAGAAGAGCCACAAAGAGGCTAAAACATACAAAGGACGGTTGCAGGAACTGGGTTTATGTCCAGTTTAATGGAAAGAAGGACCAGGGGAGGCAGGAGAGCAGCCTTCCAGTATCTCAGGGGCTGCCCCAAAGAAAGAGGAGCGAGAGCTGGCGTAGTCATCCTCCACTCAGGGTCAAGGACGCAGCTGTAGGGGTGGTCAACAGTATGACGTGTCTGGAAGTCCAGATAAGCCACAGTCTGAATTGGTCTCTCCACACATCCTCCTTAGTGAAGCGTGCAAACCAGCGCCTGCTTTTCCTGCGTCGCATGAGGAGAGCACGCCTTCCTCCCTCCGACCTGGCCACTTTTTACAGGTTGAGAGCTTTCTAACCATCTGCATCCCTATTTGGTCACGTGGCAGCAGCGCCTCAGATAGAAAGTCCCTACAGAGAGTGGTGAGGACAGCGGAGACATTTGTAGGAGATTGGCTTCCCATTATCCAGGATGCTGCTTCTAAGCGTTCTGTGTTTAGAGCTCAAAGCCTTGTTAGAGACCCCCCACCCCCACCCCCACTTCAGGGTCTGTTTCTGTTGCTCCCTCTGGGAGGAGGTTCCGGAGTATTTCTGGCAGGACCAACAGATTCTGTAACAGCTCTGTTCCCTGGGGCCTCCGTCTGATAAACTCGCAAGATTCGCTTCTCTCGCCTCCTGCATTTACACATCCGAACTAGACTCTGTTGCTTCTGTCATATAATGTATGTGCGTGTGTTTATATACATTTTATATTGATTGATTGTCATGTTTATGCAGTGCATGTTGGAGGTGGTGGCCCTTTGAGAGCTACACACAACAAAATTTAATTTTAATGTAGGCCGATTAGCGTACATTCAAAGTGACCCTAAAGTTCTCTAAGGACCTGCCACATAGGTTCAAGAGGGGCCACGACTGAAGTGCCAGGAGGGGGGGAGAGGGGGCTGGGTTTTGCCCCTTCCTCTGGGTGCCACTTCCTTGTCTGGCACCTCGAATTGTGAGTGTCGTTTCCATGGCAACGGTGCTGTCAGTGCCGAGGAGCCTTACTAAGGGGGTCCCATTGGCCCAACCCTTCTTAAGCTGTGTGTAGTTTTGTGGTATCCCCTGGGCCCCTCCATCCTGCTATGGGGCCAGCTGGGCCAGGCTGATTCAGATAGATAGATAGATAGATAGATAGATAGATAGATAGATAGATAGATAGATAGATAGATAGATAGATAGATAGAGAGAGAGAGAGATAAATAGATAGATAGATAGATAGATAGATAGATAGATAGATAGATAGATAGATAGATAGATAGATAGATAGATAGATAGATAGATAGATAGATAGATAGATGGGTGACTCAGCCTTCCCTCCTTCCGAGGGGGGGGTCAGATGAGGACCCAGATTGTTGGGGGCAAGAGGCTGATTCTGTCGACCGCTTAGAGAGGGCTGTGAAGGGGCAGATAAGTCTAAATGCTGTTGCTATTCACACAATGGCAGCGCTTAAAAGAAACTGTCGCTTAACTCAACTTGCCAGATGCCACTAAACAAGAGGCCTCCTTGCACTGCACTGATAGCTTTGCATATTATAATAGATTGTGATATGACGTAGCGAGAGCCCGTTTGGTCTGGTCAGTGGCTGAGGCCCCAGGCTGGAGGGTGGGAGACGGTGAGTTCACGTCCGGCCTTGGGCATGAAGGTCAGTGGGGATTTTGGTCCAGGCCTTCCCTCTTTCAGCCCAGGCAACCTTGCAGGGTTGCTCTTGTTCTTGTTGTTCTTGTTGTTGTTGTGGGGAAAGGAGTTGGAGGGGGGAGTGTTAGGTCCCTGAAGGCCCCTGAGCCAGGGATCCCCGAGGAGCCTTTGTGACCCAGAGATCGGTAGGAGGTGGTTATGGGTCCTTGCCCATTGATGGGCGTTATTTGTAGCCCCCACTCTGGGCAGCCTTAGTTTCTTCTCTTTGCAAAGAGGTTCTGGGCTGCGGTTTGCAAAGCCCGGATTCTTTTGTTGCCTTTGATTCATTTATCGCACTTATACGCAGCCGATCTCAGTTGGGAGAACTTGGGGGTCTCCCTGCCCCCAGTGGCTGTGGGTGGAAGGGAGAGACACGTGGGGAGGGGGGCAGGCTGGAGCCCCCTCCCCTGCCTAGTGAAAGGTCTCCTTAGCTAAGCTGGA
The DNA here is from genome assembly GCF_031021105.1 of Erythrolamprus reginae. Taxonomy (NCBI): domain Eukaryota; kingdom Metazoa; phylum Chordata; class Lepidosauria; order Squamata; family Dipsadidae; genus Erythrolamprus; species Erythrolamprus reginae. Next base: position 98,543,676 of record NC_091955.1, read on the forward strand.
CCCCTCCCGTCCCTCCAGGGAGAGGGGTTCGGTTCCTGCTGCAGCCCTGGGCCGAAGGGGCCTGTGGGGGGCAGGAGCCTCAGTTCCAGGGCAGGCTCATATCCCAAGGGGAGGGGGGAGAGGTAGCGACATCTCCTGGTGGCCCTCCATCCGCATGCAAAGCAGGCCTGAGCAAGCAGAGGCTCCCAAGGATGCTGCTCAGTCTCTTTTCCCAGGTTGGAGTAGCCACTGGGCCAGCTGGCCTTTGCCTTGACTGGGGAAGGGGGGGGCTTTTCCACCCAAGGATCTGCAGTGCCTGACCCTCCCCACCCCCTGCAGCTCCCCCTCTCCATCCACAGGTGAAGGCAGGGAGGGCTGAAGGGGAGGCTGTGTGGATGGGGGGGGGAGCCAGAGAGGAGGGGTCTCTCTCTCTCTCTCTCTCTTGCTGTGTGTGTGTGTGTGTGAGTGCTGCAGTAAGTGTGAACCCAGCACTCCTGTGTGTGTGAAAAGGAATCCTCTCCCCCTCCTCTCAACCCCTTCCCCAACCAGGGCTGCTTCTGGGCTTTTCTGGGGGGAGTTTCTAGGATTTGGGAGGGGAGGGCGAGGCAAAGGGGGCAAACCTCGGGGGAGGGGGCCGCGCAGACCCCCGGGAAGGCCTTGCTGCAGTGGGGAGGGGGCGGGACTCCAGAGCAGGTGGGGTCCCCCGCCTCCCCCTCCCCAAATCCAAAGCGAGGATGCGCTTCTTCCATTGAGGACCACAAGCCCCGCCTCCCTCCGCCGGTCTCCGAATGACAGGCGGTTGCTTAGCGACGGGGGAGGACCGGAGCCCGGGAGAAAGTCCACTCTCGGGGAACCTCGCCCCCCCTCGCATCCCCAGCCCCCTCCCCCTCCCTCCCCGCGGCGGCTGAGCATGGAGCGCGCTCCCTCCGACGGCCGACCGGGCGCCCGGGCTCCTCGGCCCCCCCGCGTCCGGCGGCAGGTGAGCGAGCGGGCGGTCGACGGGTGGCGGGCGGTGGCCGGGCGACCCCGGGCGGCGGGCGGGGGGAAGGGGCGGGCGGGGCGCTGGGAGGACCCCCCCTCCGGCCATGCCGCCCCCCAGCCTCCTCCTGCTGGCCTCTCTCCTGCCCAGCGACTACGTCGTCGAGGAGAAGGCGGCCGTCCTGCAGAAGCGCGACCATGAGGGCTTCGGCTTCGTCCTGCGCGGGGCCAAAGGTAAGGCGGCCGCGGGGGGGAGGGGGGCGTCTGGGGAGGCGGGTGCTTTGCATTCGCCTGTCTGTGTGTGTGCGTATGTGTGTGTGTGTCTGCGCAGGAGGAGCGCCCCCGCCCCAATCCGGGGTCTCTTCCTCCTTAGGGACCAGCCTGGTGGCTTTGGGGGCTCCGTGGCGGGCCTGCTGCAGAAGGGAGGGGGGCTTCCTTTCGGGAGACCCCCCAGGAGGCTCCCCATGACCCCATTCACGCACAAACACAGAGAGAGAGCTCTATCCTATTCCTCCCCCCCTCCCCCGTTGGCACCCAGAGGAGAAACGGGGTTGCAAGGGGGCTGCCTCCTGGGGGGAGGGGCTGGGGGAAGCGGGGGGGGGAGGTCCCACCAGCTGCTGAGATGGGCGGAAGCAGGAGGAAATGCGGGTGGGCGAGGTTTTGCCCTCTGCGGCCACCCACTGCGAGGGTCCAGGATTGAGCAGAGCGGCAGAGGGAGGGAGGGAGGGTCTCCCCCTCCCCACTCCCCTCCTCCTCCTCCACCCCTCCCTTTATCTGCATCAGCCCCCTCCCTCCCAACAGCTTCCCCTTCCCCAGCTGGCCTGGGTGGAGCTGAGTGGAGCCCCCCAAGGGGGGAGTCTCCCATTCCTGCCCTCTCCTCTCGCCCCACTTCAGGGGAGCCGGGGAGGCTCTCCAGCCCCCAGTCAAGAGGGCCAAGCCAGAGGGGGCCTGCGCACATGGCTCCTTCTTCTACCTCAATGCGGGGGGGGGGCACAGAGACCCCGCCGGCTTCTCCTCCCCACAGCCTGCCTGGTGCAGCCACCGTTGTCTGTCCCCACAAAATGGACGGGGGGGGGGGCGGAGAGTCAGGGGCTTGGCCGGGTTTTGCAAGAAGGAAGACCCTGCCTGAGTAGGGAAGACCCCCAGCAGCCCCACGGCCTTGTGCTGACCAGGAGACTCTGGGGAGGAGCACGTGGGGCTTCTGGGCAGCTATCGGCCTTCTGCCCCCCCCCCAGGCTGGTTCAAGGAAGGGTCCTGGGGATGGCCGGGAGGGGGGAGGGGGCCAGGAAGAGGCTCCTGCCGAGATGGACCGGGGGAGGGGCTGGTCCTGGGAGATGCAAAAAGCCCCCTCCCCCCCCCCAATGCATCCAGAGGCAGAAGCCGGGACCCCCAGGAGAGGAAGGCAGGCTCAGGGGGATTGTTTCTTTACCCATTAGAGCTGGAAGGGACCTCGCAGGTCATCTAGCCCAACCCCCTGCTCCAGCAGGAGACCCCACCCCAGCCCCCCACCCAGGTGGCCGTCCAGTCTCTTTTGGAAAGGGTTGGTGTGTTGAGGGAAAGGGCCTCGGATGACAGAGCATGTTGGGAAAAGACCTGCTCAAGGAGGGGGGGTCCCTGCACAAGCACACACACCCTTGGCCCCTCGGCAGGGGTCCCCAGTTGGCCCAGAGGTGCCTCCTCGGCTGCCCACTCAAGCTGCCCCCTTGCCTTCACTTGGGCCCAGGCCAGGGCGGGAGACCAGCTGAGGTTGTCCTGAGATGAACCAGGGTTACAATAGTGCCCCCCACCCCAGGCCCCCTCCCCAGAGCAAGAGCATTGAGACTCCTGTGCCGCTTCACAGGGCTTTTACAGAATCAGCCTCTTGCCCCCAACGTTTGACCCACCTCAGAAGGAAGGAAGGAAGGAAGGAAGGAAGGAAGGAAGGAAGGAAGGAAGGAAGGAAGGAATAACATTTAGAGCAGAGTTCTCAAACCTGGGCCACTTTAAGACTTGTGGACTTCAAACCCCAGAATTCCTCAGCCAGCTTTGCTGAGATGAGGTGTTGAGCTTTGCTGGCTGAGGAATTCTGGGAGTTGTAGTCCACAAGTCTTAAAGTGGCCCAGGTTTGAAAGCCTTCCTGATGCTTTCACGGCCCCCTCTAAGCTGTTTACAGAATCAGCCTCTTTTGCCCCCCACAATCTGGGTCCTCACTTGACCCACCTGGGAAGGAGGGAAGGCTGAGTCCACCTGGAGCCAGTGGGGAGATTTGAACTCCTGGAAGGAAGGAATTGCAGTGAGCAGCCGGCTGAAGGGGCCTGAAGGACTTTGCTCTAACCATTGTGCTCCTTTACTCTGACGCTACCTGCAAACAGCCAGTCGCAGCCTTGGGGACCCCAGGAACTTTGAGGAGGGGCAAGGAAAGGATGAGCCGCAGTCTGGGTGACCCCTCTCACGGGGCATTTGGAGCTCTCCACCCACTCAAGGACGGGCGGGGACAGAGTTCCAGAGTGGGGGGGGCTTCAATTATGGGGTCTCTGACCCGGATTCAGGAGGGCGTAGAAGGAGCCCCTGGATCCCTCCCAAGACAAGCGGCTGGAGGGGCTGCTTCTGCATCTGGTTGACAATCCAGGATTCAGGCGTAAGGGGCCAAAGCCCCCTCCCCTCTTTGGGTGGGTGGGTGCCCGGGATTCTGGGTTCCAGAAGGAGAGCAGCCATCTGCAGGGACCCCCACTCGGCTCTCTTGAAGCGAGGAGGGGGAGAGAGGGGGGGAAGGAAGCGCCGTTGACCTGAATGTGCAATTTAGTTCATCCATGCAACAAAGCTTCTGACTTTTGGGAAGAGCGGAATCACAGCAGACCCTCTGCATAATTCAAGAGGATCTTGGCCAATCTAGTCACGGCCGGCCAGGAGGGAGCGCAGGATGTGGACCAATCCGGGCAAGAGGCTCTGGCGTTGAAGAGACAGAAACAGGGGCCCATCTGCACCCACCGGCTCTCACGTGGAAATCCCAGGAGGGCCCCCTCTCCGTCTTGTTCCACAGGGCTGCCCGGACCCTTCCCCAGCCTTGCTCAGGATCTTCTCGGGGGCCTTCGACCGATGCTCTTGCTGGGAACATCTCCTTTCTCTTGGCAGCTTTGAAGACTTGTGGACTTAGCAACAGCATTTAGACTTATATACCACTTCCTAGTGTCTTTACAGCCCTCTCTAAGAGGTTTTACAGAATCAGCCTCTTGCCCCCAACAATCTGGGTCCTCATTTGACCCACCAAGGAAAGAAGGGAGGGAGGGAGGGCAATAGCACTTATATACCACTTCCTGGTACTTTTCCAACCCTCTCTAAGCAATTTACAGAATCAGCCTCTTGCCCCCAGCAATCTGGGTCCTCATTTGACCCACCTTGGAAGGATGGAAGGCTGAGTCGACCTGGAGCTGGTGTTGAGATTTGAACCGCTAAACTAGCAGTCAGCTGAAGTGGCCTGCAGTGTTGCACTCTAACCACTGCGCCACCCTGCTTCTCAGCTCAACCAGCATCCTGCCTGGGGAATTCCTGGAGTTGAAATCCACAAGTCTTAAAGTTGCCAAGGTTGGAGAAGACGATGCGGCCAGCATAACAGGGCAAGATTTGAGGGCCACGTGACCAATGAGGGGACATCTTGCCTGGGGTGTCCCATCTGGGGTGGGGTTGCCCTGGGGGTCCCCTGAGGTCTCCAGATCCAGCGCCTGCCTTGGGCTCTGAGCACCCTCGCTAATCTTGGGCTTCCCCAGCTGTGGCTGGACTGGCATCAGTGGTTCCATCATCGTTACTGGTTTTAGATCTTCATTGCTCCAGGTTCCTTCGGGGTCTTTGCTGGTCTCCTGCCGCTTCCCACGAACTCTCCTCCTTCCTTCCAGCTCTTTCATTCGCTCCCTTCACCTGATAAAGGGGCTTATTACCTGTTCTGCCGCTGGGTCTATAGAGACAGGGACCATGAAGGACGGTTAATCCGAAATCCTGCGTGTCAGAGGGAAGAAGCCCCCGTACATGGCGCCCCACGAGAAAGCCAAAGAGGGGCCTCCTTCCCACCCACCCACCCTCTCTCTCTTCCAGGTGTGGTGCCCAGGTAGGGAGGATATTCAGGAGTAGAACAGCTGAATCAATAAAACATTGAATATTCACTGTATTTGCGGCTAAAGACGCTGAGTGAAGGGTCCAGGTATCGTCCGAACTAAATCAGGCTCCGAGTCAAAGTGCTTGTCAAAGTTCCAATTTATTGCCAGAGCCACCCTGGCCCCCACCCTGGGACACCCGGATCAGACTTTCCCACCCAGCTGGAAGTTCACATCCCTCGTCCCCCCACCCACCCACAACCTTGTCATGTTGCCCACTCAGGTTGTGCCCGCATGGCCAGTCCTCCCTCCGCTTCCGCCCAGGTGGGTGGGCCTGGGATGGCCTTGAACCCCTCGAGAGAAGGCTTAATGGCTGTGTCTGCTCCCTCCTGAACCCCCACCCTCCCAGGTTCCCACAAGCACCAGATGCCTTCTAGAGAAAGGGGGGCAAGCGGTTGATTCATCCCCAACCTCTGCACCGTCTCGACACTGAGCTCGTCGGCTGGAACTCTGTCAGTCCGGGTTCGAGACCCAAGTTCTGCATGACGTCCCTTGCCTCAGTGTTGCCCACCGAAGAGTTGGAAAGGGGGCAGATGCGAGTAGATTAATAGGTGCCACTTCAGTGAGAACAGAGCTCTGTGTGCTGGTGGCATGTAACCACGTTGGCTACATAATCAAGGAAAACGTCTTTGGACCATGCGGGCTCCCTCGACCAGGAAACAGAGGCACTCTCCCTGCCTTCAGTCGGACACAACTGGACAGGGGACCCTTTGCCTTGCAGTCCTCTTGGTCACCCAGGACTTTCCATGCAATCCTCGGACCAGAAAGGACCTTTGGGGGTCTTCCAATGCAGCCCCTGGCCCAAGGCAGCAGACAAGGTTATGGCATCCTGGACCAAGGGTCGTCCAGTCTTTTCTTGAAGATCTCTGGCCATGGAGCACCCACAACTCTGCTCTGCTCTTATACAACCTTGTCAAGTAATTTCTGAGTCCGTTCTTCCTCAAAGGCCTTAATTTCTTCAGTGGTCAAATATGGCTTCTCTATTTATCCTTGTGTTCATGGCTCGTTCTCCTTTCGCTCTCGGTCCCCGTGGTCCTTTTAGCGTCTGGTTTATTTTCCAATCAACCAAACTTTCCCAGGGGAGGATTTCTTGCAATCCATGTCAAAGACTTCAAACAGTGTTTTATAAATTTTTAAAGACCCTGCAGGAACTGATCTTTCAAGTCCCTCTACCCCCTTTCACTTTCCATAACCAAGATTCTAGTCCTCCTTTTGCAGTTTCCCAAAAGGTGAAGATTCTCTTGTTAACCCTTAAACATTTTTCGTTCAGGATGGAAGGAAGATCTCCTGGTATAACACGGATTCTCAAGGCCAAAGAAATCAGTAATTGTCCCTTTCTTAGAGAACTTAAAGGAGAGAAGGAGGCGACTTTGAAGGGTCCCAAACTGTCTGGAGAGCCCTCTGGGGCAATCTCTCCACAGGGAGAATCCGCCCGGAGCCCAATGTGGCCGGTCCTCCTCTTCTCCTTCATCCAGAGACCGCTCCATCACTGATGCCGGGTTTGGCCCCCGTTCTGCCAAAAGTTCAGGTGTTTTCCTGAAGCCCAAATGTTGGGGAGATCTCCAGAAGGAGCCTGAGTGCCTTTAACCTACGTGGGTCAATTCAGACTCTCTTAACCGTCATATTGGGAAAAGCCCAAACCTTTGGGTCAAAGAATCAAAAGAAACAGGTGAGGCTCAGGTGCAAAGGATCTGTGCGTCCTGCTGTTCAGCAGAAAGAATGGAAGAGCCGGCCCTTGGGGCCCTGGTCAGTCTTTCAGGGAAGCTCCTTGGCTCACTCCCTTCCCACCTGCGCCCAGGTAAATGTGGCCGCTGAGCAGGGAGCCAAGAAGGAGGGAAAGAGAGCGGCAGCAGCTGCCCGGTGGAAGTGGACAAGAAGCATTGGGGGGAGGCACCGAAGAGGGAAGAGCCGGCACGGAAGGGCCCCCCCTGGCCTTCTGAGGGGCTGCCTAGAGCAGGGTCTCCAGCCTTGGCCCCTTTCAGACGGGGGGACTTCAACTCCCAGGATTCCTCAGCCGGCCTGTGGGAGAGCCCGGGCCTGGCGGGTGGAATTGTTTTATTTCATTTTATATATACTTTATTTAATTAATATTTTATTTAATTTATATTTTATTTTATACTTTATTTTATTTATATTTTATTATATTTTATTTCTATGCCGCCCAACTCCCAAAAGATTCTGGATGGCTTGCAACAGGCTATAAAATACATTTTAAAACTTCATAACAGATTAAGAAAAAACAGTTTTTAAAAATCGCATACATACATATCATTCATAGTTTTTAAATATTCAATTCTTACACGTTTCTGTAGTTGGATTAATTCTGTTGCAAGCTGCCCTGAGTCGGCTGAGGAGGGTGGCATAGATATCTAATAAGTAGATAACAAATCCAAGGCCGGTCCTCGTAACAATGGCGAGATCAACGGCCCCAGGCCTGCTGGACAAGCCAGGTCTTCAGTGTTTTCTGGAAGGCCAGTAGGGCGGGGGCAGTTTGGATCTCAGGAGGTAGTTGGGGAATTCTGGGAGTTGAAGTCCAAATATCTTCAAGTTGCCAAGGTTGAGACACACTGTTCCAGAAAGAGGGCAGAGAAGAGCAACCAAGAGGATTAGGGGATAAATGGAGGCTGGCACATAGCAAGGACAGGAACTGGGCATGGCTAGTTTAAGGAAAAGAAGGACCAGGGGAGACAGGAGAGCAGCCTTCCAATATCTCAGGGGCTGCCACACAGAAGAGTTGGGGGTCAACGTATTCTTCAAAGCCCCTGAGGGCAGGACAAGAAGCAATGGGTGGAAACTAATCAAGGAGAGAAGCAACCTCGAAGTGATGGTCAGAACAATTCATCCATGGAACAGGAGTTGCCTCCACAAGTTGTGAATGTTCCAACACTAGAAGTTTTTAAGCAGATGTTGGATAACCATCTGTCTGAAGTAGTGGAGGGTTTCCTGCCTAAGCAGGGGGTTGGACTAGAAGACCTCCAAGGTCCCTTCCAACTCTGTTATTGTTATTATTAAATCTCCAGGTTTAGACCATCTGTTTCAAATAGAAGAAGGACAAGCGGAGAAGGTCCAGAGGTGGGGGATGCTGGGAGTTCTTTGAACAGGTCCAGTTGAGGAATATATGAAGAAGTTGAGTTTTAGGGAGGTGGAAGAGGGGGGTTCTAATGATGATTGACACCCCGGCCACTGTCTCTTTTCACTTTTACCATCGGGCGGAAAGACATTGTAGCACAGACAGACAGACAGGTTTAAAAGCGGCTTCTGCCCACGGGCTGCCAGACTCCTAAACACAATCACAGTCACTCTACATACATAGGAAACATATGGCTAGTTCCCCCCACCCACCCCAAAAATATCTCTTGCATAAGGATTGTTCTCTATAGAATGAGGCTGAGTCAACCTGGAGCCTGGTGGGATTCGATCTGCCGGTGATCAGCAGAAGGAGCTTGCAAGTACTGCACTCTAACCACTGCACCACCAAGATCTATGGCGTTGCTTATTTGTAAGAACCTCAAGTTTTGGGAAATGGCATTAAATCAACACTCCAGAAATAGGGGATTAAATTAGACCAACCATCCCCCAAGTAGGAAATGTTGGCTTGGCCCATGAAGTGTCTCCAAGGGAACCACCAAGAACTTCGACTCTGGGTCAGAAATCCATAGAAACCAAGGATGAAATATGGGGGGAAATCAGTCGTGGTTCTAACCAAATCATGCCAGCAAATCTGGACAACAGCTCAGGGGTTTCATTGGCCCATTGGAAGAGGTCAGCCTACATTTGAACACCAAGGAAAAGGAAACTTTACAGCCTCTGCAACTCTTGTGGCCCATCCGTCATTTAGAATGCTTTGCAAAATTACTCACAGGCTCAACCAAAGCGATTAGAGCCCCCCCTCCCCACCCCCGTGAAAAGGGAGCATCGCCAGATGTTCAGGTGGGCTTTAGAAAAGACCAAGGAAGAACCGGAGACTTCATTGCTGAGGAAGGCTGGATAATGGAGGAAGCCAGGGGACGTTTGGAAAGAAATCAGCTTGTGCTTCAGCCAGGACAGAAAACCCTTGATTGTGTCAATTGTGTCAAGCTGTGGAAAGTGCTTGGAAAACGGGGATCCCGGAACATCTCAATTCTCTCAGGAAAAGCTTCTGTCCAAGTTAGGAACAGGTGGGACAGGTGGGCTCCAGAGGGACAAAGGACAAAGGGCTGCAACCAGGCTGAGTCCAAACTCAGCAAGTTGCCAGTGGGCATTTTATTTGTGAACAAGTGCAAGGGAGGAGGAAAGACGGCACAAATAAATGGATATAAAGGAGCAAAAGACCCATAAACACCTAAAATCAGCATTTAGCATTTAGACTGATATGCCGCTTCACAGCCCTCTCTTTGCGGTTGACACTCAGCCTCCCCCCCCCCAACAATCTGGGCCCTCATTTGACCCACCTGGGAAGGACGGAAGGCTGAGTCCACCTGGAGCCTGCTGAGATTCGATCTGCCAAACTGCTGGCAGCCGGGCATCAGCAGAAGTAGCCGGCAGTCCTGCACTCTAGGCATTGCTCCACCGAGTATAATGTGAGTACACACAGATGGCTACAGTTGGACAGGGAACGGTAGCACGGTGCTCTGCTTATGCAGAGGGGCTGCTTAAGAAGCGTGTAAAGTCCATGGTAGACAGTTTGGGGGAGTGGGTTAGAGAAACGAACACCTGGATCAGGTAAAGTGTTCCAGGCGTTTACTACTCTTATTTTCTGCAATCAAGATTAGAGTGGAATACATTTAGTTGTATCTATTGATAGCCCTAGTGTCGTTGAGGTTGAAATTAACGTAGTGGCTAACAGGTAGGACACTCTTACTATGCTATGATGAAGAGCTCCAGGACCAGGGCAGAGATCCAAGGGGATCCCACCATCTACCTCTCTCAGTGTAGATCCATGAAGGAGCACCACTGTCCAATCACCCGCCCAGCCACCTTGTAGAAGGCACTTTCCCATCTTATAAAGAATGAAACTAGGTTTGTCTAGTATGACCTGTTTTTAAACAAACCCAGGTTGGCTTTGTTGTGCGTGGTCCACACCCGGCTCAGTTGGTCACGGATTGTGAGGATCAAGCGACGGATGAGTATTGACATCGCAGGCCAGTGTTCTTGCCATCTGAGTCCAATAGTGAGAGTGAAGGGGAATTGGAGACTGAGGAACCACCAGAGACTGTAGCATCCCCAGTTATCGGATTGAGTGAGTCAGAGGACAATGAGGAATTGGAGGAGGGGGGGCTGTTAGATGCAAGGGTCTGGAGAACATGGTCTAGACAGGAATATCTGAAAAGAAGGGGTTCTTGGCATTAATAGATCCATGGGACACTTGGCCACGCCTTGCCAGTATATAAGGGACATTCTAAGGTGAAGCTGAGAGACGCTTCTGCTTTCACAGACTTCTTATTTGTGCCAGTTTTCATGTGCTGCTGATTTTCACTAAACTGTAAGTTTGGTCAAGGTATCGGAGACGCTTCAAGAACTGAGATTTATGACTCTCTGGCTCACAGCCCGGTCTTCTCTTATCTCCGGCATGGAATCCTTTAGAGTTAACCAGTTTATTTTACCCATTGATTTTGTCTGTGGTCAAAGTTTGGACAGCGTGTGTGGCTTTTTATTTCTGAACGTTGACCCACCCGGTATCTTTCTAAAGACATCCAAGCTCATTGTAACTTCCCAGAGTTCGCCTCTCCCCCCTTTAAAGACAGGGTCCATCTGGATTCTTCTCCACCCTCCTCGTCCTTCTTCTACATCCCAAAAGTTCCCATTGGTGGTTGTGAGGATTGTAGCTGCCAGTTCCCGTAGCATCCTGGGATGTGATCCATCTGGCCCTGGGTGGGCTGAACCCCTTCCAAGGAGGTAGGCGTTTCCTGACCACTCCCTTGCCTCTCCTGACCTGCCCCATGGAGGGCACCTTCTGACAGGTGGGACCGCTCTTTGCCAAAAGGCAGGCACAGAATAGGAATTAAGCAGTTGCCCTCAATATCTTGCCACCTTCTCCAGCCAGGGGACTTGGCCGTCTTCTTCCCTTCTTATGGGCATTTGTGGGAACCTAACTCCTTCCCAGCCTTGGTCTTCCTAACCCCACCCTTACGGCCTTGGCACATTCCTTGATGTTCTGCTTTATCAAATATTAGAATTATACAACTTGCAAACTTCAGATGTGTGGACTTATTTCTTGAAGGGCTCATGGTGGAGTCAGAACAGAAGCCAGGCTGAATAAAGCTTTTTAAGAAGATGGACGTCACCCACATCCCTCTCCTTCCTCTGCGGTTTCTGTTCTTTAGCTAAGCCTCAAGCGCCCACCCAGACCCCCCCCCCCCCCGTGTCCCATTCAGAGGCAAAAGGGGGCTGGGCGCCTAGAGAGGCCATTGGGACATCAGCGGAGGTTGTTCTCCATCTCAGAAACAGGGAGGAGGAGGAGTTCAAAGAATTCCTGCTTCATTTGACCACTTAGTGACCACTCAAAGTTACAACACGCTGGAAGAAGCGACACTTTTCACCCTTAACGACTGTTACGCAATCCCCTGGTCAAAAATCAGACATTTGAGAACTGGTTCGTATTTATGACCGTGTCCCAGGGCAGCAGCGGGCTGTGTCCGGCATGGCCCAAAATGGAGCTGTGCGCGCAGCTCCACTCTACCAATGCAGGCACATGCGCTCCCGCACAAGACTGGGCTTCTGCGCATGAGGATGTTCGTGCACACAAGATTTTTCTGGTTTTTGGTGTCCTCTCGTGAGATTTTGCTTCCTGCACATGTGCAGAAACCAAATCTCATGCGTAGGCATGCGCGCACATGTCGAGGATTCAGTGCTGCACATGCAACCATTCCGGTAGTGATGGCAACGGGGAAACCTTGCCTGTCCCAGGGTCATAGGACCCCCTCCTTGCCCGCAAAGCTGCATTCACTTAACCGTGTCAGTAACCTATTGGGGTCCGGCTAGAAGACCTCCAAGGTCCCTTCCAACTCTATTCTGATTGATTGAAGGAAACTGCAGGGATTCACTTTATGATTGGGGCTAAAAAGGTTGTAAAACTCGCTTAACAACTCTTGCTTAGTGACAGAAACATTGGGCTCAGTTGTAGTCATAAGTCAAGGACTTTGTCTATAGGAGAGGTCTTTTATCATATGTGGACTTCAACTCCCAGAATTCCTGAGCTAGGATGATTTGCTCAGGAATTCTGGGAGCTGAAGTCCACAAGTCATAGAAGAGCCAACCTGGTCTGTAGCAAACCTTTCCTGTCCGGCTGATAGAACCCAGAACGAGGCAAGGAGAGACTTCTGGGCAGCCCCTCTACCGTTGTTCACCTGTAAGACAGAATCTTGCCAGAGCAAAGTGAATATCTCCAATAACTGCAGACTCACTCTGAACTGCCAGGGAGGGTCCGACTGGCTCTCTCCCGGCCCACCAGACATTCCAAGCTCCACTTTCTCTCTCTGACCCCTGGGAAAGAGCCCCTCCCTCCTATGACTCCGGACTGGGTTCCACCAGATCTCGGGTGTCCCAGGCTACTGGGCAAAGGATGTGGTGGCCCGGACTTGTGACCGATGGGTTGGAATGTCTTTACGGCTCCACCTCAGCCGCGCAAAGAGCCTCTCCCACCTCCTGATCAGGACTTTCTTCCCTCCCCCCCTCCCCCTTTCAGCGGAAACGCCCATTGAGGAGTTCACCCCAACGCCAGCTTTCCCAGCACTGCAGTACCTGGAATCGGTGGATGTGGAGGGGGTGGCGTGGCGAGCGGGACTGCGCACAGGAGACTTCCTGATCGAGGTGAGGCCATGGCAGGGCGGGGGAGGTGGGGGGAGGCCCAGCATCATTGGGAAGGGAGGGGCCAGTTGGGGATCACCTCAGGGTTCCGTTTCCATAATGTCAGGTGAAGGAGAAAAAGAGGGCGGAGAGGGAAACGCCCAACAAGGGGAATAGGATCTTGTCTCTTCAGGGCCAGAACCTCTCGGTCGGCTTCTTCTGGGATGGTCAGTTATGGCTTCTTTTAAAATTCAGCCTTTGACACCTTGTCACCTGCGTCTCGGCACACAGGTAGAGCAGGGGCCACCCACTGGGGCAGGAACGTTCTCCGCTGGTGGTCTTCCATCCTTCTACTGGCCAAGCATCCCCACTGGTAGCCTCCAAACCTTTTGCTTCCTCTAGGACCGTGACGGTGAACCTATGACACGCGGGCCACAGGGGCCACACAGAGCCCTATTAGAGGGCAGGAGAGGCGTTGCCCTCTGGTTTGCCCCTTGGGCTGGGGGTTTTTTTTTGCCCTCGGGAGCCTTCAGGGAAGCTTCTTGAAGCCCTGGAGTGTGAAAACAGCCCAACGCGCAAACCAAGAGTTCAAAAACCTTTTGCCTGCTGTCCTTTTTTGGCCCTCCAGGGCTCTAGGAAGTTTCCCTAAACCCCCCAGAGAGCAAAAAACAGCACAAGGGTCAAACCGGAAGTGTGTTTTCCGAACGTCCATTTTGCCTGTTTGGCCATTTTTTCACTGTTTCAGACTTCAGTGAGGCCTTCACACATACGCAGGGGATGGGGGGAATTGTGCGCATGTGCAGGGCAGCGGGTGGGTGGGGGGTGTTGCGCGTGCGTGTGGGGGAGAGAATGGGTATGGGCATGTGTGCGCATGCGGAACCTGCCCAAGAGAGAGAGGAGGGGTCTGCAAACACCTGAAGCCTGACTTGGGGGCAAAGGAGGCAGAACTTCTGGTGGAAACAGAGAGGAGAAGAACTAGTCAATCAAAACGAAGAGAGAGTCAGGGTCAGAGTGCAAGAACTGTCAATCAGAACCTTCTGCTTTGAACATCTGGACTTTCCAACTGCCAGAGGTTCCTGCAACGACCTTTCGAGGAGAACATCAGGAATTGCTCTGAAGCCCTGAAGCTCCTGGAGTGAACGTCCAGAGTCCTTAAGGATGAAGGTGGGACAGGGAAAGAGGGAGATGGCCAACTCCGTATCAGAACAAACTGGGGAAGAGAGAGGCCAAAGCCCAGGGAGAAAAGTTCTCTGGCAGGAATTGAAGAACGCATTTTGGGAGGGGTCAAGCTATTCTCCACTGCGCCAGAAGGCCAGACCACACTGGGATTAGGACCCCTGTGAGAATCCTACACTTATAAAACAGTCCACTGCAGACATAGCCAAGTCAAGCAATCCTCTGTCGTTCTAAACACACAGCAGCTAACCATTGATATTACACAAAGGTCCATACGATACCACAATGTAATGCATGGACCGATATTAAGCACACAGCAAGTACAAAGACCAATATTTATAATATATATATAATATATTGCACACAGCAACACATTAGCACACCACAATAGCATTAGCAGGACTAGCCACAATAACCAGCAACAAGCGCTAACAACCGAGAGCCACACATCTGCCTCCTTTTTATGGCCAATTGCAGCCCCAGCTCTTAAAGTAACATTATACTAATTCCTCCAAACACACATTGCTGGTTAGTTCATATATTGACAAATCCAACTGGTGAAGTGTTTAGTACTCACACATAGAACAATGGATGGAAACTGACCAAGGAGAGATTCAACCTGGAAACAAGGAGGAATTTGCTGGCAATGGGAACGATCCACCCCTGGGACAGATGTTGCCTTCGGACGTTGTGGGAGTTTCACCCCTGGAGGCTTTCAGGAAGGGACCGGACTGACCTCGGTCAGAAACGGTGTAGGGTTTTCTGCTTGGGGGGGGGGGGGGCAGGGTCAGATTAGATGACCTGCAAGGTCCCTTCCAACTCGGTTAATCTGTATTTGTCCTCACTGCCTGGTCAGCCATGACTGAGTGGGGGATTATGGGAGTTGAAGTCGTGGAAACCTCCCCTCCCCCGTTATATGCGTATTGCCCTACAACGCTCTCAGCAGGAGAGGCTGTGATGTCTTGGAAGCAGGTTGAGGGTCATTCCAGACAGCTGGGGGTCAAACCTGCCTGGATATTGCCTGGATAATCATCTCTGCCTGGTCAGAGGGAGATCTGGGCACAGGGCAGTACTAGTGGCCCTTAGACTTATATGCCGCTCCACAGAGCTTTCCAGCCCCCTCTAAGCGGTTTGGAGTCGGCCTCTTGCCCCCCACACTCTGGGCCCTTATTTGACCGCTCACAGAAGGGAGGGAGGGAGGGAGGCTGAGCCACCCAAGAGGGAACTGAGGCAGCTTTTCCCAGATGTGGGAATCCTCAGCCAGGCCCAGGGGCTGGAGAAGATTGGACATTCGGACATTCGGACAGGGCGAGTTATTCTTCTGGCTAACTCCTGCAAGGCGGCCTCCTGGTGCTTGAAGGGGGGAGGGCCAATGAGGAGAGCCCAGTTCCCATCATCCCCTGCAGAGGTTGGGGTGGCCTAGGTGAGCTGGATTAAACCTTTTTCAGATCAGGTCTTTGGAATTTTAAAAAATGCCTCTTTCTTTCTTGTTTTGAGAAGCTGTTGCTGGAAATATATTTTCCCCCCTTTCCAATGCGCAGAACCAGTTATTTTTGCCACAGTGCCGAGGAGAAATGACGTTCAGCGCATTGAAGGAAGCAATTTCTATTTTGAACCCATCGTTCATTTCCTTGAGAGAAATTCAAGCAAGGTGTCTCTCGTTTAGGGGGAGGCGGCCGTGGCAAAGCTCTGGAGTTATGGCGAAGGGCAGCAGCCGCCCGGCCCACCAGCTGGAGTGGCATTGGGGGGCCCCTGGGGGGAGGGGGTCAGCCTGCCCCATCCGAAAGGCTGCCGGGGGCTTCGGGCAAAAGGGGCACCCACAGCTGAGTCTTGCGTGCCTGCCAAACAGGGCCCAGAAGTCTCGGGCGTTGAGGGAAGCACCCAGATGCTAAAGTGGGGAGCCCTCGGCCCTCTCTCGGTTCGCAGAGGTTTCATGGCCCAACTGGGGAACATCATCAGTGCTAGGGGGCTTAAGAGGAGGAGGAGGAGGACAACTGTGGGGTCCTTGGTGCCCTCTGAGGTCTCTTGCAGGTGTTTCTTGCTCAGCACTGATGATGAAAGATGGACAAGATCAGGAAGCATCCGGGGTCCCTCCTGTGAACTCTGAGCTGCAAATCTTCTCCGAGGCCAAAGCACCAGAGATTGACCACCCAGAGCCAGGCAGCCAATGCACATTTAATCTGTTCTCCTCCTCCTCCTCCTCGTCTTCCAGGAGCCAGGAGCCCATCGGTGGAAGGGATGCCCGCCTGCCCCCCTGCCTCAGCTGAGCCTTTTCCTTCTTGCGTGCCAAAAACGGGACTGTGTGGGTGAACCAACGTGTGCACGTGCCGAATCACAACCTTCACACGTGCCACACTGCACATGTGCCCTCCGCTGTGTTGAGCTGTTTTTCACCCTTGGGTTTCCCTGAAGCCTCCGGGGGGCAAAAAGCTGCCCATTGGGCAAACCAGACGTCCACTTTTCTGAACTTCCGGTTTCCCTATTGGGCCGTTTTTCACCCTCTGGAGGCATCGTGGGAGCCCCCTCAACCCTCAGGAGGGCAGAACCTCAGGAGTCAGCCTCTGACCCCCAACAACCCGGGTCCTCCTTTGACCCACCTGGGAAGGACGGAAGGCTGAGTCGACCTTGAGCCTGGTGAGATTCGATCTGCCAAACTGCCGGCAGCCGGTGATCAGCAGAAGCAGCCGGCAGGGCTGCACTCTAACCACTGCGCCACCCAGGCTCTTGTTTGTTCCATAAATCATTGGTTGCTTCCTCCTCCTCCCCCCAGTTTCCTGCCTGCATGAAGGGACTGAGTAATATTCTTTGTGAAGGAGGAGCCTGTGAGTGAGAGACCGATCGCCTGCCCCTCACCCGGAGGCCTTGCCCCGCTGCCATGGGAGCCCTTCCGCCCACGACAGGCACAAAGCTTTCTAAAGGAGCCCCAACAAGGACCTGCTAGGACCGGAATGGCCAACTGGGGGAGCCACATCGGAGGGCACGCGAGTCTTTGCCTCGTTTCAGCTCCAGCATGCATGGATGTGCTGTCCAGCTGATTTACAGCCTTAGGAAAGGCCCTTTTGTCCTTTAGACGCTTCCTGGAAGCTTCCCGGAAGTCTCAGAGGCAGAAGAATCCCCCAACAGATAAAGGCACTTCCGGTTTGCCCGTTGTGCTGTTTTTGGCCCTCTGGAGGGCTCAGGGAAGCTTCCTGAAGCCCCACAGTGTGAAAAACAGCACAATGGGCAAACCGGAAGGGCCTTTTACTGAACTTGTGGGTTGCCTGTTGGGTGGGGGGTTTTGCCCTCTGGGGCTTCAGGAAGCTTCCCTGAACCCTCCGGAGGGCCAAAAACAGCACAACGGCAAAACAGAAGTCCATTTTTCTGAAATTCCGGTTTGCCTGTTTGGGCATTTTTTTCACCTACCAGGCTTCAGAAAAGCTTGTGCACTTGTGTGGGGGGGGCAGTGCGGGGGGGTGTATGGATACGTGGGCAGGGAGGGAGGGGCATGGGCATGCTAGCCCACCCACCCTCCTTTTGACACGTGAACCAGAAAAGTTTCGCCATCACTGCGCTAGAAGGCCCTCTTCCCACCAGGAAGCAACAGGGTGTGTGTGGGGGGGGGGGTTTATATCACATTTATTCTGGCTCGAGGTTTCAGGGGCCGCCATTGGCATCCAGAGGTCCCCGGAGGAAAGAAGAGAGAAATGTACGGCTGTCCACCGGCCCCTGTGGCTGGGACTCCAAACCGGTGGAAAGAGCCGGAGGACGACAAAGGAGACTATTGGGAGCTCAGGGGTCTTGAAGTGTCGGGTCCTCGGTGGTCTCTGACTGGGCGGTTTTCTGGCACAAGAACATAAGGACCTAAGAGGAGCCCTGCTGAATGGGGCCAAAGCCCCTCGAGTCCAGCATTCTGTGTCCCACAATGGCCCCCAATTGTCCATGGGGATCTTGAGCAGAAAAAGAAGGCCAGACCCTCCCTTTCCCATGACCCCCAACCAATGGGACCCCAGGGAACCCTGCCTGCCTCAATAACCAATTGAGACGTTTCATAATCAAACCAGGTAATGTCACCAATGCTAGAAAGAAGGGGAGATTGCAGAGAGGAGATGGGGGCAGTGGGGCCCTTAGGGGTCTCTGAGCCTGGTTCTTTTCATGCAGACATTTCATGGGCCAACTGGGTAACGTTATCAGTGCTGGAAGGGGGCTTTGCAGGGTGGAGGACTGTGAGGTCTTGGCCCTCTCTGAGCCTGGCAGACGTTACATGACCCTAGTATGTAACATCAACAGTGCCAGAGGGGAGTGGGATTGGCTTTCTGCTTATGCCCCAGTCAAGGAACGGCCACCTCGGACAAACAGTAAACAACAGCGCAATCAGGGAGCCACCAAGAACGCGTCCACCAACAATCAGAGAATGAAACCTTCCCCTTCCAGCCCTGATGATGTCACCTAGCTGGGTGGTGAAACGTCTCCGTTTTCTCCAGGAAATAGCCAATTTCAAGAGTTCGGCTTTATAACCGTATATTCTGATCTTGGGGTCCGCCCTACCGTTTCTGTGGGCTTTGGTCCTCTCGGAAGCAGGACAGGGTGCTGGTCGCTGGCATGAGCCAGGAGGTCTGGGGTGGGGGGGTCACAAGGGTGCAGGCGGCACGTGGATCCAACTCTTCCCGTCCCGGCCGAGCCATCCGTCCACCCGTGTCACTAAAAGGAAACCGCGAGAGTGACCGGACGACGTCTCTTCTTTCTCTTTGGCTCTTTTTTTGCCCACCAGAAAAACTGAACCAACTGAACATTAAACCCGTCATTATCTCAGCTTCCCTCTTGCTTGAGTGGAGGCATAGAATTCTTGAGTGCAACGTTGAATCACTTCCTGCCCTTTCTTGCAATGCTCCTCTGAAGGTCATTGGGGCCATTTCAGTGTTAAATATTCTTCCATAAAGTGACCGTGATGGTTTCCACGGCTGAAAACAACAACAGGACAATCGGAGCCCATTCGTAGCTGTAAGCCCAGCCACATTGGGTTGGCTCCCCCCTCCTTTGCCACCAAGGGGGGGGGGGTCCTGGGGTGCTCTTGCCGCTAGGGAGGACCAGCCTTAGGGACCCCTCTGGCCAGAGGCGGCCTTCAAGGTTGGGGGATCCCAGGAGGTCTCAATCTCGCTGTAGCCCTTCCATTGCCGCTTCGCTTCCAGAAGGAATGGTGACATGTCACCTCCAAACAGCTGCTGGTCAAGGAACTTTTTGCAATTACGTTGTGGTGTGCTGGACAGTTCCCTCTCCTCCACCGAGTCCCCAAGCTGTGGCAGTTTGGCTATTCCACCCTGGGAGCTTCCAGGAAAGCCCCCCCCACGCTCTGGCTGCAGCTCTACCCCCCCGAGCCCCTCCTCTTCTTACATCTCCCCTCCTTGCCCCACAGGTGAACGGCGTGAACGTGGTGAAGGTGGGGCACAAGCAGGTGGTCTCGCTCATCCGCCAGGGGGGAAACCACCTGGTGATGAAAGTGGTCTCGGTCAGCCGCAAGCCAGAGTCGGAAGACGTGGTTCGGAAGAAAGGTGAGTGACCCCCACCCCACCCCCCTCTTTGGTTCCAGGCTCTCTGCTGCCTTGGAGGGCTTGGCAGGGGGGGCTCCATTCTCCCCCAGCCCCGGTGGCCCTCCCCAAGCAGCCGTTCTCTTGTCTTCTCCCACCTGGTGGTCAGTTGTCCAGGCCTGGTGAAATATCACCCACCAGGAGCTGGCCCCTAGCCCCAGGGCCTAGGTCAAGGTAGACTCGTGGAAGCCACCCGTGGGGTAGGGGCTACGGCGATAGCAATAGCACCAGGAAATTAACCGATATACTGCGTATCTTTTAATATATCTCCGGGCACATTATTTGCCTATGGCACCCGACCATCTGGGTCCCCCTGGGAAGCCAACTTCCAGCCCGTCGGGATCGAACTCCAGGCTGTGGGCAGAGTTTGCCTGCAATTCTGCACTTCAGCCACTGCGCCACCCGGGCAAGAAAGCAGGAACTTGCCAGCTCTGGCTGATAGCTGACCGATGCTCCCTCGGCCCATGTTATCTCAGGCGGGAGAGTGGCGGCAAAGCCCTTCTGGACCTGGTGCCGTCCCCTGGCCAGGTCACGAAAAGCCTGCGAAAAAGCTGCCAAACCCAGAGAGAGAGAGAGAGCACCAAGGACACACCCACACACAAATTGTGTCCTTTGGCCCTGTCCCTTCTAGAGAAGATGCTTTCTGGGATGAGTCCAAGAACTAAGCGGTGGCCCTCACACCTTGGGGGTCTCCAATTGGCAGCCCCAGAAACTGTGGGGGTCAACGAGAGGGCAGCACCGGAAGAGGAAAACCCGTTGGGTGGCAGGGAGGGGCCGGGGGTGTCACGCTTTGCTGAGTGGGGAGTGAAGGCCCCCAAAAGAGGAGGGGGTGGGGCCCCTGGTTGTCCCTTTGCCTCTGAGGAAGAGTAGAAATTGCCATCTTCCAAGGAGGAGGGGCCCCTCCTGGGTGGAGTCGTCATTCTGGGCCTTCCTCCATCTTCTCTGCCCTCCCTTGTTGCCCTAAGAAATGGGGCAGAGTGCCGGGGGGTGGCACCTGGGGGGGCTCACCCTAACCCATCCCGACCGGTGATTGAGAAAGGGGGTTGCAGGGGGGCTCTGCCTGGAGCAAAGGGGGCCAGCAGGGCCAGGGGCCACACAGAACAGGGCAGGGATGGGGGTCCTTTTTTTCCTCGGGTGCCAAAGGAGCCATGCGTAATTGCACATGCGCAAGTGCCCACAGCCATAATTCAATGCCTGGGGAGGGTGAAAACAGCTTTGGAGGCCAGAATCCCAACTCTCCGAATCTTCAGAGAGGGGCGGCATACGAATCTAATATATTATTATTATTATTATTATTATTATTATTATTATTATTATTATTATTATTATTTTGGTGGGCAATAAGTGCCCCCTTGTTAAATCCAACACACCCATAAGTCCTGTTGCAAGCCCAGACTCCTCCTTGGAGGGCCCGGTCTCTTTCAGCCGCCCCATAGCTATTCCACCCTGATACAGTCCATCCACCACCACCCTGAGCAGGGGGTGCGAATGCTGGGGAGGGGGCTTATGCTTCGGTCCCAACTAGCATTATTATTATTATTATTATTATTATTATTATTATTATTATTATTAATAATAATAATAATTTATTATTATCAACAATACAACACAGCAAAGGAGATCACTGGATGCTGCATTTCGTATTTCATCCCCAGTCGGGTGCTTCCCAAGCACCTAGGACTGCGTGATATAGCAGCAAATTACGGTTGCCGATCCCAGTCAAGCGGCCTTTTGCAATTGACAGGTGGAGATTCTGTCAATTCCAATGGTTTTCAAATGTCCACTGAGATCTTTTGGCCCTGCCCCCAGTGTGCCAAGGTCCACTTTTTCACTGGCTTATGCCAGAGTACATTATTATTATTATTATTTTATTATTATTATTATTATTATTATTATTATTATTATTATTATTATTTTATTATTATTATTAATTTGTATGCAACCCTGAAGGACTCAGGCATGGTTTACAACAATAAAATAACTAAAAATAATGTAAACTATTAAGATCACAACATCCTCAGTGGGGGCTGGAAGGAAGTCTCTTTGCCCCCCGAAACAGAAGTCCTTCCTGCCCCCCTCCCCAGACTTGCGGAAGGTGGGTTGGAGGGACCAAGGCGCCTCTGCCCCACACCCAGCAGGCCAATTGACCCTGGGCTCAGCTCAGTCCACATTTCTGCTCTTGGGTGGCCCTTGAATCCGTTCACTGGGGAAGAGGGGGGGTGAAATTGCCTATGTTGCTGTCAAGGCCACCACAAGAGCTCCATCACAGTCCCAGCAGCATTTTAACCTGGCTGCCCCCCCCTCAACTCCCCAAAATTCAAAGAGGCGGAAGGGAAGGGGGGGAAGCCTGGGTTTATTTGGAGGGCAAAACAGAAGCCGCTCAAAAATAGCCTTCATTCCACGTTAAACCAAAGAAGGGAGTCACGAACACCTTTGGAGGCCGGCACCACGCACAAAGTGGACGGTTGTTCTTGCCACTGGACGCCCACTGAGGTCTCATCTCTGCCTGGAGCCTCCGGGCAGCCCTGTCGGGTGGGCTGGGGGGCAAGGAGGGGCCAGGGAGGCTCCGTGCCAAGCCGGCCCTCAGAGGGCAAGGGGAGCCCACACGCCAGGGAGTTGAGCCCCTGGCCCTTCCACCGGGAGGCCTGATTTGGGGAGGGGGCTGAGAAGGAGGGCTGAGGCGGGAGGGGAGGGGGGCGTGCAGGTGGCGGGAGAGGGGAGGGGGCTCCCGGGAGCAGAGGGAGGGGCAGCAGAGAGTCGCGCATCCTCCTGGCCCCTCCCCAAGCCCTCCCCTTCCAGGGGCTCCTTCCCGGCCAGGCTCCCCCCCCCCCACCGCGCGGGGTCTCTGCTGGGGGCGGCGGCGGAGCGCCCGGGCTGGTTGCCATGGCGACGGGGCGCGTGGCGGAGCCTGCAGCGCTGGGGCGGCGGCGGGCGGAGAGGCGCGGAGGAGCCGCCGCCCGGCAGACGGAGGAAGAGGAGGGCGGGGGGGGCGGCCAGCGGGGCCCGGCCTGGGCAGGAGGGGCGGCCGGAGGGACCCTCCGCCCGCTGACCCTCGGGGCTCGCCGCCCGCCCGCCCTGCGCCCGGGAGGATGAAGAAGGCGGCGTCCCCGCGGCGCTGGAGCCCGATGCTGCAGCCGCGCGACTCGGCCTCGTCCGGCGACTACGAGGAGATGCGGGCGGCGGAGAAGAAGCGCCCGCTGCCCCGGCTGCTGCTCCTGCCGTTGGAGCGGCGCTGCAAGACGGCCACCGCCTCTCTCTTCCCCGCAGCCCCGACGCCGCCCAAGCGCGCGCCCAGCACCACCCTCACGCTGCGCTCCAAGTCCATGACCGCCGAGCTGGAGGAGCTGGGTAAGTGCCCCCCCCCCCCGCGCCCCCCCGCCCCGCCTGCCTTCCCTGCCGGTGCCAGCCACGCCCCCCCCAACCGCCGCCCAGCCTCTGGTCCCTGCACCGCTGCCGCCCCCGCCCGCCTGGCCCAGGCTTTGCCGCCCCCCTGCCCCGCTTGCATGCCCCCACCCCCCGCCTTCCTCCCACCCGGAGGCCAGCGCCACACACACACACACCCCCGGCGATCCCTCAGCCTTGGAGATGGGTGGACGTCCACTCGCAGAATCCCTCCGTCCGGGGTTGGTGCCTGGGGCATGCTGGGAGTTGAGGTCCCTTCATCTTCATACGGGGTAGTTCCCACCCCTTCAAGTGGGCTCCTCCCAGGACCCTGCCCAGGTTCCCCCATCATCCGCCCACCCACCCCATTCACTGGGGTTCACCCCAAAGAACAGCCCTCCTTCCGGAATGACATCTGCCTGTCCCAGGACAACCTTGCGGGACCCAATCTGAGTCGGCCGTTGGGTCTTCCCAGCTTTCGGGGTCCAGCAAACCTGGGAAGGCGAAATCTCTCATCCGGGTGACCAGCTGAGATTTTCATTTATTAGACTTCTGTTAGACCGCCATGCCACCCAGTGACCCCTCGGGACTGATCGGATTGGATCCCCCAAGACCTGCCAGAGCCACCCTCACCCGGGCCAGGCCAAGGGGGCTCTTCTGTGACGTGTGGACTTCAACTCCCAGAATCCCTCAGCCAATCATGCTAGTGCAGGAATGCTGGGAGTTGAAGTCCACACGTCATAGAAGAGCCCACTCGGCCTGCCCCTGTCCTAGCACCCTTGGGGGGGATTCCAGGGGCAGGGACGCTCCTCCAACCCAGAGGGGTGGGGGTCCTCTGGCCTCGGCAGGTGCTCCTCACTGTCAGCTGGGCAGCCCAGGTGGCTTTCCATTGGCTGCCTTGACCACCTGGCCCTGCAGAGGCCTCCACCTGAAGAGCCAGGTTGGCCCGTCTCCTTGTGGTCATCGTCCACCCTCCCTATGTGAGAAGACTCTGTCCCTCAGGGGCCTCTCAGCAAGGGCCCTTTGTTGACCAGCCCAGCCCTTTTCTCCCTGGGCCAGGATGAGGGATGGGGGCCTTGCCCGCCTCTGGCCAGCAGTGGGCTTCTCCCAAGAAGTGTGAGGACCGCTGGTGGCTGAGACCCCTGGATTGACCCCTGGCAACTCTTGGGCCAGGGTGTCTCCAATGGCAGCTGCATCTTCATCTTCAGTTTCTGCCATTTCCACTGAGAGCCAAGTTTGGGGGGGGGGGGACTGGACCCCTCAGAGACAAGGGGGGAGGGGTCAGTCTCCAGGGGGGGCATCCAGGTGTGCCCTTCGCCAAGGTCTCCATTCAGAGCCTCCCAGGGGGTTTACCTGGGGGTTGGTTGGGGTGGGGTCTCCCAGTGCCCGATTGGATTAGCTGCCCCCCTCCCCAGAGCTTTGGGGCATTGGAGGAAGCAAAGGTGAACCCTTGGGGCTACAGGGGGGGCAGAAGGAGTGGAAGAGCAGATCCCAGGCAAACCCCCTCCCCCTTTATGAAACCTGCCTGAGGGGCTCCTGTCCAGTGGAAGGGCCCCCACCCCTCTCCCGGCTTGCCACACTTGGAGGAAAAGGGGCCGGGGGGGCGAGGAGAACTCTGGGGCCAGCCTCTCGCTGCCACGGGGGGGGGGGAGCACGCTTACCGGCCGGGCTTGGCACTGGGGAGGGGGCAAGGGCTGCCTGGTGGGGGAACCCGGGCTGCTGCATCCCGGAGTGCTGACCCCCCCCCCCCCACCTGCGAGGAGACCCTGACCCCAGGCCCCGTCTCCCCTGGTCTGCCTGCAACCCCCCACCCCGCCTCTGCCACCCTGCCACTGACCTCTTGTCCTTTGTTTCTTGATTCCAAGCCTCGATGCGGAGGAGGAAAGGGGGTGAGTTCAACTCCCCATATGGGGGGGCCCTCTGGGTCAGGTGGGCCCTCCCTCCCACCTCCCCCCCTCTTCCCTCCCCCCTCCCTCTACTTCTGCAACCTCTGCAAGGATGAGGCCCTTGGCGGCCCCTGACCGAACGATGACCTTGGCATCACTTCCAGATGTGCCAAGCCCTGGAAATGCCAGCTGTGCCGGAGGGAGCCTGATGGTGCCATGCGGGGGACACCAGAAGCCCCCCCCACCTTCCACATGAATGTGGGGGCTGGTGGCACTTAACGGCTGGGCATGAGTCCCGAGACCTGCTTTTCAGGGTGCTATAAACCAGTGTTCCCCAACCTTGGCCACTTGAAGATATCTGGACTTCAACTCCCAGAATTCCCCAGCCAGCGAATGCTGGAATTCTGGGAGTTGAAGTCCAGATGTATCTTCAAGTGGCCAAGGTTGGGAAACACTGCTATAAACCATGAGAAGGTCCTACAGGTAGAGGCAGGTTCTCATCCATGGAGATGAAAACCCTCCATCCATGTAATGAATCTCTCCCATAAATTAGTTTCATCTTTTCAGTTGCATTACTGAAATAAATGAACTTTTGCAGGATATTCTAATTTTACAAGCTTCACCTGCAGAGATGAGCAACAAAGATGTTTGTGGGACTGGAGGCTAAAACCTAAAGAACAAATGCTGGAATTGACCATCTTTAAGTTTAATGCAAAGAAGGAAGGACCCAAGGGGACAGGATGGAAGCCTTCCAGTATCTCAGGGGTTGCCCCAAGGAAGAGGGAGTCAAGCTATTCTCAAAAGCACCTGAGGGCAGGACTAGAAGCAATGGGTGGAAACTAAACAAGGAGAGAAGCAACTTAGAATTAAGGAGGAATTTCTTGACAGTCAGAACAATTAACCAGTGGAACAGAAGTTGCCTCCAGAAGTTGTGGATGCGCCAATACTGGAAGTTTTTAAGGAGATGTTGGATAACCCTCTGTCTGAAATAGTGTGGGGTTTCCTGCCTAAGCAGGGGGTTGGACTAGAAGACCTCCAAGGTCCCTTCCAGCTCTGTTATTCTGTTAACTATCTGAAACCTTGCCTCTTCTTCCAAAGCCCTTCTCGGTCTTCATGAGCTAAGGGTGAAGATTCTGGCCCAATTTCGTGTTTTGAGAAGATGGGGGTTGGGCGATGGTGCTCTGGAATCCTCAGCCCCCATAGGGGGACTAGGGGCCGGATCCTGCAAATGCTGGTGGTGGAACTTCCAGCATCCCGGCTCATGTGATGGTTGGCTAGAGACCAGTAGCCCCAATTCTGGGTTTCAGGAGGCAGCTGAGTTGGCCTTTGGCTGGACTCTTGTCAAAACCCAAGAGGCTGTGGTCAGCTAGGCCAGGGGTAGGCCACGTGGGCTCTTCTATGCCATGTGGACTTCAACTCCCAGAATTCCCGAGCTACCATGATTGGCCCAATTCTGGGAATTCTGGGAGTTGAAGTCCACATGGCATAGAAGAGCCAACTTTCCCTACCCTTGACCTAGGCAATCAGGTCATGGGTGGAGTTTTTACAACCTAGTTAGTCAGTTGTACTTATAGGCTGCCCTTTACCTCGTGGACTCGGGGCGGCTTACAAGAGTAAAAAACGAAATGCAAATAAAATACAATTAAAACATTGGAAAAAACGTGAGAAAAAATTAGATAAAGCCCGCTATAAAAACAGTCAATCATCCCTCATTCATACAATGGCTGGAGCAGAGCCAGGCCTGAAAGCACCGCTGTGTCTTTAATGTCTTTCGAAAAGCCAGGAGAGTGGGGGGGGGGATCTCTGGGGGCAGTTGGTTCCAGAGGACCTGGGGCAGTATCATGGTCAGCCGATACTGCTATGCCATTGGAGTCGAGATCAGCCCGGATCCGAGCGACTTTATCAGCGAAAAACGAGTTAAATTCCTCAGCACTGCCCTGCAAGGCCTCCCCAACTCCCCCCTGATTTAGAAGGGAGCGGGTCACCCTAAACAGGGTGGCCGGGCGGGATTCCGCTGATGCAATCAAGGCGGCATGGTACGCGCATCTTGCCACCTTGAGCGCCACTTTGTAGGTCTTAAGAAAAGCTCTTACAAGTGTTCGGTTGGATTCAGACATGCCATGAAGGGCTTTATGGGTCATAACCAACACTTGGAATTGTGATCGGAAACTGATCGGCAACCAATGCAGACTGCGGAGTGTTGGTGTAACATGGGCATATTTGGGGAAGCCCATGATAGCTCTCGCAGCTGCATTCTGCACGATCTGAAGTTTCCGAACACTCTTCAAAGGTCGCCCCATGTAGAGAGCGTTGCAGTAGTCGAGCCTCGAGGTGATGAGGGCATGAGTGACTGTGAGCAGTGAGTCCCGGTCCAAATAGGGCCGCAACTGGTGCACCAGGCGAACCTAGGAAAACGCCCCTCTCGCCACAGCTGAAAGATGTTTCTCTAATGTGAGCTGTAGATCGAGGAGGACGCCCAAGTTGTGGACCCTCTCTGAGGGGGTCAGTAATTCCCCCCCCCCCAGGGTTATGGACGAACAGATGGGATTGTCCCTGGGAGGCAGAACCCACAGCCACTCCGTCTTATCCGGGTTGAGTTTGAGTCTGTTGGCACCCATCCAGGCCCCAACAGCCTCCAGGCACCGTTATTTGTTTAGCAGAGGGAGGGCGTCCTTGTGTCTAGTTGTCTTGGTGTGCAGGGCTCTATGGACACATTTTGAGGGTAGCAGTTGAAACAGTTGAAATCCGAGAAAGACAAAGGGGTTAAAGTGAAATCCTCCCAGCCCCTGACTCTGCGAGGGTGGAGACCTCCTCCTTTCTGAGCCGACTTGGCTTCCTTTGGCTGCAAGGGTCAGCTGGGGGTCCATCAGGTTTTGGGGCCAGCTTAAGAAGGAGAAGGTTGTAAGTTGCTCCGCTCTGACCTGGGAAGCAGTAGGGAAGACTTTGGGAGCCTCCTGCTCTCCAGAGCCCCTTGGGGGCAGGAAGCGGGTGCCCCGTCCATCTCGGAGGAGCTTTGAGGAGACCCTCCTCCTCCTCCGCAGGGGGGCAGGGGCGGCACATTCTCCTGCTGTGGCCAGGCTCCCTGGGCCTCCCTTCCGGGCGCTCTCCACTCTGCAGGTCAGCCCAGAGCCCACAGCAGGGCACAGTTGTCAATGGCCGGCCTGGCTAACTCAGTGCGGTCTGTCTGACTTTGCAGAGAAGCTGGACGAGATCTTGGCAGCGGCTGAGCCCTCCCTGAGGCCGGACCTGGCTGAAGCGGACTCCCGGGCAGCCACCGTGAAGCAGAGGCCGACCAGCCGGCGCATCACCCCTGCAGAGATCAGTGTGAGAGGGCTGGGTGAGGGAGGGGCTGGGATTGGGGGGGAGTGGGGGAGGGAGGTCGGCCGAGGCGAGCTGGACCCGAACCGGTTTCCTCTGCAGCCGTGTTGATGATGGCCTAATTGACCGCACGGCAGCAGCGCCATTGCACCGGCCTTTGGCCACCCGAAACTTTGTTCTGATCAAAGGGCCACCGAGGTTTCTAGGGTGGGAATCAGGGTGGAGTCCCTACCGGTACAGGCCGCTCTATAGAGTGGTGGCGAAAATGGAGCTTGCGCGCACAGCACCGCGTGACCATTTGGCTTCTGCACATGCTCAGGAAGCGGAAGCAAAGAAATTGCTGAAAATCAGTGTAATCATTCATGTGCCTCCTCATGTGAGATTCCTGCGCATGTGCAGTTAGCCAAACCCGGTGGAATTGCGCAGGCAACCACACTGGTAGTGGCGGCAGCAACGGGGAGCCCTCGCCTGGTGGAAATGGTCCGTTGCTTTCTGGGCGACGCTCGTATGTTGCTGAGTGAGACAGACAGTTCGGGGAGCTGTGCAGTCTTTCCTGCCACCGTTGTGAAACTAGTCTTGCAGTTGTGAAGTGAATCCGCTTCCCCATTGACTTCATCTTATCCAGAGGTTGCAAAAGCAGATCATGCGACCTTGCAACTGTCATGAGTACATGCCAGTTGCCAGGCCTCTGGACTTATGGCCAGGTGACCAGAGGGATGCTGCAACCGTCATACAGTCCTGGGATAGGACGGCAGAGAGGTCAAATAAATAAATATAGGTGAAAAAGCTGCCCTGTGTCCCTCTTTTCAGTGCTACCGTAACTTCGGTCACTCAGTGAACCGTTGTAAGTGGAGGACTGCCTGGGGATGGGCCGGCAGGCTCCCTTGCGGCCAGGGTTTGAGGGAGGGGAGGGGGCGCGTGACCCCTGGCCTGAGCAGGTGGGACTCCTGGGCCGTGTCTGCTTTCTCTTCCAGTCCCTTTTCGAGCGCCAGGGGATGGCGACCCACACGGGCCCGGAGAAGCCCCACATCTCCCTCCGCAAAGGCCTCCCGCGGACCAAGTCTGTAGGTAGGTGGGACCTCCGCTGGCTTCCCGTGAGCTCCAGGGGGGCCCCGTGGATGGGAGGCGGCCGACCCCCACTGGACCTCCTGCAGCAAAGCATCTGTCCGTTCTGCTGCCCAGAAATCCCAGGCGGCGGTTGATCCAAAACCTATAAAAGGGGGAGGGGCTTGTGGTGGGGTTCCTCTAAGTGCCCCTTCCCCTTTCTCTAGGGCAGGTGTTCTGTCCCAACCCCCTCAGCTTGAAAACAAAGGAGGAATCCACTTAAAATCAGTCTTTTTATAAATAAACTCTCAAAGTCATGCACGTGATATAATCTTGGCAGCTTCTCGGTGAGGGCAATTAAGAGATAACAGTTCCGCAGCTAGGCTGCTGCCAAAGATCAAAGCTACGTGTGCATTCCTTCATGAGATAAGGATTCTCCAGTTCCACAGACTTACTTTTGCAGCTTCCCAGCATCTCCGCAGACAGGGCACGTTTACTCCAGGGATCTTAGCAGGGGAATAACAGGTGGCTAGCGTAACCTGGCTAAAACCTCAAACATCATCTGACTCCAGGGGTGGGCTGCTAAGGTGGAACAGTGACGTGTGCTCGCCCCCATGGCTCTGAGCGCTCCCGGAGTCCAGCACAATTCTGCTGCTGCTGTTATTGGTTGCTGGGAGCTGTGCGGCAGAAGGCGGGGCCAAAGGTAGTCTGGTCCTGAGCCATGGACGGCTTTGCAGGTGATAACCAACACCTTGAATTGCATTTGGAGACCAACTGGCAGCCAGTGCAACTCGCAGAGCATCGGTGTTATATGTGCGCACCTGGGCACACCCGCAATAGCTCATACGGATGCATTTTGTACCAGTTGTACTCTCCAAACGCTTTTCAGGGGTGGCCCCATGTAGAGCGCATGCAGTAGTCGAGGCGAGAGGTGATAAGGGCCTGAGTGACTATGTGGAGAGCCTCCTGGTCCAGATAGGACCACAATTGGTGTGCAAGGTGAACCTGTGCATGGCGAACCTATGGCGCGGGTGCTACAGGTGGCATGCGGAGCCACATCTGTGGGCACATGAGCCCTTGTTCTAGCTCAGCTCCAGCACACATGCGCTTCTAGCTGAATTTTCATCTGGACCCACTTGTGGCACCCCTCGTGCAGCCTGTTTTGGATGCCAGGCAGGTACAGGGCTCATGCGGAGGCTTTGGCAAGGTATTGTGGGCCTCCAGGGGGAAGGTGAGGCCATTTACACCCTCCCCACCCTCCAGGAAAGACTGAAGCCTGGGGAGGGTGGACAATGAGCCTAGCGGGCCCAGCGGGAGTGGGGAAATGGGCCGCAGGCTTCAGAGAGGCCTGCTAGGCCCCAAATGGTGGGGACGAGCGCAACATGTGAGGTGGTCATGTGCGCATTCACAGGGGAGGGGGCTCATGGCATTGAATTATGGGTGTGAGCACACACACATGCACGCTATCGCCCGTGCGCGCACGCCTTTGGCACTCCAGGCAAGAAAGGTTCGCCATCACTGGCCTAGCCCGTTCAAACTTGGCAGCTTTGCCCGTTCATACGTCACCTAATAGGGTGATGCACGGAATGAAGGTGGGGTGGGGGGAACACCAGACTCCCACAAGGGATGCAAGTGGGGGGGGAACCCTGCTGGAGGGGAAAAGAACTCAGGGCTCTGGGACAAGGAGCCCCCCCCCTTCTAAAAGGGCTGCAGTTGTTGCCGTGGTAGGAGAAATCCCAGCTGGACGCAGAGCCAGAGAGGAAGCCGTGGGGCAGGCAGAGCCGTGGGGAGCCCCTGGGTCTCCTGGTGGCCCCTCCAGGGTTGCTGCTGCTGCCCCGCCATCTGCCAGCACTCGGAGCGATGCTGCAGGGCGTCTCCCCTCCACGAGAGCCACGCCCGTCTCCCAGCTGGTGGGGAAATTATTCTGGGCGCAGCAACAGCTGACAAACGGCAGTGATTCACAGCCGGAGGCTTCCGGGCAGGTTTTGTCCTCTGCGTGAAGTGGAGAACACATGGGGGGCCAAGCAGCGATGCAGGAATGCCTCTCCGGTGGCAGTGATCCAGGGGAGGCCAGGATTAGACCCTCCAAGGGGTGCTAGGGGAAGAAAGTGGGGGGAGAAGGGAGAGGGGACAGGCAAAGGGGTCTCCGTTGTCATGCAGAGGGATGCAGGACTGGTTGTGTGTTGCTGGTTTGAATCTTGAGCAATCCAAGGATTGTGCTTGGCCTACAAACTTTGCAACCTTTTGAGGTGTGTGAACTTCCAGCTCCCAGAATTCCTCAACCACAACGTCCGGCGAATTCCGGGAGTTGAAGTCTTAAAAGTTGCCAGGTTTGGAAACTCCTGGTATCAAAGGATTGCACGGCCTGGGACCAGCTGCACCTGGGCAGAGGATGGTGGCCCTGGTTTTAGAGGCCGCCCCTTGAACCGAGCACCTCCTCTGCCCCACAGGACACAGTAGGGCAGGCTGCCCTAGAGATTCCCCCACCCGGTGGGGCAGACGGGCTGATATTGCATCCCTTACCCCAAGCGGCAGAAGCGGGCCCGCTCCATGATCATCCTGCAAGACTCCTCCCACATCCCTCTGAAGCCCCCTCACCCTGGCCTTCCCAGAACCCCCCTCTTCCTCCCCCAGAATCCTAGCAGGGTCTTCGTAGACATCGATAATTGACCGTTTTCATCTGTTTTTCCCCTTTTTTCCTTACGCTCTTCTTTTGTTTTGATGCCCTGGCAGCTCGGTTGGGGCCCAGAGTAGAAAGGCAGCGTGGAGCTCCAGTTCCCAAGCCCTTCAGTGGGTAGACCCTAATACTTCCCTGTAGCCCCCGCCCCGTCGCCCCCATTTCGTGGCTGCCTGGAGATGCCTTGTTTCCATGGAGAAGCCGGGGCCTTCATTGCCTTCATTATCCATTGACCTACAACCACTCACTTAGCGACTGTTCAAAGCTACAACGGCATTGAAAAATGTGATTTATGACCGGTTTTCACACTTAACGACCGTTACAACATTCCCCATGATTAGGTGATCAAAAGTGAACCCGAGAACAAGGGGGCACAATCTGAGGTCAGTTGGGGGAAAGATCAGAAGCAACGTGAGAAAATATGATTTGACTGAAAGAGTAGCAGATGCTTGGAACAAACTTCCAGCAGACGTGGTCGGTCAATCTACAGTCACTGAATTTAAACAGAATAAACATCGATCCACCCTAAGATAAAAGACAGGAAATAGTATAAGGGCAGACTAGACCAGGAGGTCTTTTTCTGCCGTCCATCAATCTTCTAAGTCGGACTCTTGCAACTGATTTCATATTTATGATGACCACAGTGTCCATCCGCCAAGCAGAGTCAATGGGGAAGCCAGATTCACTTAACAGTGGCAAAGAGGGGTTATCAAAAGGGGGGGAAACTCGCTTAATGACTGTCTCACTTGGCCATAGAAGCTTTGCGGCCATAACTGGACGGCTGACTGCATTCCCCAGTCTGCTCCGTGAAGGGGCCGCCAGTGCTACTGGGCACGTGGCATCATTGGTGGGATGGCAGGAAGGGCAGTGGGAGGGGGTCCTCGGCACACAGGGCTACTTAGGGCTGGTCAGTTGTAACCCCCCTGGGGGGTCTGATCCCAGCATGCTTGCGGCAGCTGCACTCGGCGCCATAGAGATGCCCAGAAGCTGCAGCGCAAGTGTTAGACGGTGTCTGTTCCACGGGGCCTTTGCGCACGATGCTGCCCTGGGCAACAGGACGCATCAGGCTTGGTCCTGCTTAGCAACATCCTCCTTTAGACGCCAGACTCCAGAGGGGTGGGATTCCCTGCTGAGGGTGCAGGAGCTTCGGTGAAAACTATTCCTATGTGACGGGGCCTCCCACCGCTTCCAAGGCCTGCTCTGCGCCGCCCAGTGGCCGTCCTGGGCATCAGTGTGCAGCTGCGGGCCTCCCTCCCACGCCAGTTCCGACCCTTGCAGGACTTCAGTATTTGTGACTCGGGGTTGAAACGAGGGGGGGAGGTCCTTAGTGGGTCTCTGAGCTTGGGTTGCTTCCTTGCAGACGTTTCATGACCCAAACAGCGTAACATCATCAGTGCCAGAAGGGAGCAAGGGTTGGTCCCTGTTTACATACTAACAGCGATAGCGCTTGGACTTCCCAGTGCTTCCCCCTCTGAGCGGTTTGCAGAGTCGGCCTCTTGCCCCTCAACCGTCTGGCTCCTCATTTGACCCACCTGGGAAGGTTGAGTCAACCTTCAGCTTGGTGGGATTTGAACTGCCGAACAGCAGGCAGCCTGCAGTGCTCTACGCTAACCACTGCGCCACCCTCTAGCTTACCCTGTCACTCTTGGTGGGAGCGGTCTTGATGGTTTCTTGATTAGGCTGTTTACTCCCCTCTGGCACTGATGAGGTTACCTGGTTGGTCATGAAACGTCTCCCAGAAAACCACCAAGGTCCCGAGGTCCCAGATTGCCTCCCATGAAGCTGCCAACAGGCGCCCTGCCCCTGGCCCCGGTTTTGCAGTCTTTGCACTCCATCTTACTGGTCAGTCAGAGGGAGAGAAGCATCGTTTTACCTCCCAAAACAGCTGCAACTTTTCCTCTTTTGCTGTTTTTTAGGCGAAGATGAAAAATTTGCGGCTTCCCTAATGGATGGAAAGTTTCCCCGGAGTACATCGATGCAAGACACCGTCCGCGAGGGCCATGGCATTCCGCCCCCACCACAAACCGCTCCACCCCCTCCCCCCTCCCCCTACTACTTCGACACGGGCCCGCCCCCCACCTTCTCCCCACCCCCACCCCCTGGGAGGGTCTACGATACCATCCGGTCCAGCTTCAAGCCGGGTTTGGAGGCCAAGCTTCATGGGCTACCGCCGGTGATCAGCGCGGCCGAGATGTATGACCAGGCCAGGACTGGCATCCCTTACCCCGAGCGGCAGAAGCGGGCCCGCTCCATGATCATCCTGCAAGACTCCTCCCACATCCCTGTTGAGCCCACCGACATCCCCCGGCCAGGCCCCTCGGCCACTCCGCCCGAGAAGCTGAAGCGGAAGGGGCGTGGGGCGGACAACCCGTACGCCAACATGGGCCAGTTCAACGTCAGCCTCTTCGCCCCCACCAAGCCCCAGCGCAAGAAGAGCCCCCTAGTGAAGCAGCTGCAGGTGGAGGACGCGCAGGAGCGGGCAGCGCTCTCCATTGCCGGGGGCTTCCCCCGGGAGCCTTCCCCCACACGGCGGGGCCACCGCCTGAGTGGGATGGAGTTCACCTCCCAGCAAGTGGACACCGCCAGCCTGCCCTTTGCCACGGCGGTCGCAGGGGCCATGAAGGAGCGAGACCGGCGTCTGGACGAGAAGCGGAAATCCACTGTCTTCCTTTCCGTGGGGGCCATCGAGGGGAGCCCCCCCACCATAGACATGCCATCGCTGCAGCAATCCCGGTCCATCGACGAGCGCCTGCTCGGGAGCCGCGATGTCCTCCTGCCTTCCCCAGTCTCTGCTCTGAAGCCATTCCTCAGCAGCTCCTCCTCGACATTCATCCACCCCCTGACCGGGAAGCCCCTGGACCCCAACTCCCCTCTGGCGCTGGCGCTGGCCGCAAGAGAGAGAGCCCTCTCCACCCAGGTCTCCTCCAGAGTGGCTACCCCCATCCACAGCCCCGACTCCGACCGGGCGGCGCCCTTGTTTGTGGACATCCAAACCAAAGACCAAGAGAGGGGTGAGCTGGAAGGCCGGGGGTCTCCCGCCTATTCTCCAGGATCCAAGGTGGCCACACCCAGCTCTCTGACCCCTACCCAGAGCCCCTGGGGTGTGCTCGGAAGTGGGAGGAAAGAGGGCGAGGCACGAACCGAGACGCCGGTGAAGGAGATGGAGGAGAAGAGGGTGGAGGAGAAGAGGGCCATGATCCTGAGCATCATGGACACTTCACAGCAGAAGACAGCCGGACTCATCATGGTGCACGCGACCAGCAACGGCCAAGACCTCGGCTTTGACGTGAAGGAGGAGAAGAGCCCCATCCCTGAGGGGGGCCAGGAGCCGGTGGAAGTGTCTATGATGGAGGCTCAGCCCAGTCCTGTGGGGAAGGCGCCGGTCAGCCCAGCCTTGGACAAGACTCTCGGACAAGGCAGTTCAGAGGAGGAAGTGGAGACGTACACGGTCACTCTGCCACCCGCTCAGCTGTCCTCGAGCGACGAGGAAACCAGGGAGGAGCTGGCGAAGATTGGCCTGGTGCCGCCGCCTGACGAGTTTGCGAATGGGGTATTGGTCACCACCGCTGGCACACCTATCAGCCAACTGGCTGCTCCAGCCATCGCCCCGCCATCCGTGCCAGCGGCAGCGGCCCTGCCTTCTACCACTGGTGGAACACCCTCAGGGAAGCTCTCTGATGCCCCCACCGCCCCCGAGTCTGCCGCAGACTCAGGGGTGGAAGAGGTGGACACCAGAAGTTCAAGTGACCATCATCTGGAGACCACAAGCACCATCTCCACCGTCTCCAGCATGTCCACGCTGTCCTCCGAGAGCGGGGAGCCCACCGACACCTACACCTCCTTTGCGGATGGGCAAACCTTTGTACTCGAGAAGCCGCCAGTGCCTCCAAAGCCGAAACTCAAGTCCCAGGCCAGCAAGGGGCCGGTAACCTTCAGGGACCCACTTTTAAAGCAGTCCTCGGACAGCGAGCTCATCTCCCAGCAACACGCGGCCATCCTGGCTTCCGCCAGCGTCGGCCGGCCACGCTACCTCTTTCAGCGAAGGTCCAAGCTGTGGGGGGACCCCCTGGACAGCAGGCCCATCCACGGGCCAGAAGATGACAAACCAACTGTGATTAGCGAGCTCAGTTCCCGGCTGCAGCAGCTGAACAAGGACACGCGCTCCCTGGGGGAGGAGCCTGCCGGTGGCGTGATAGACCCTGGAAAGAAGACCCCTGTGGTGGCAGCACGGTAAGACCCTCTTCCCCTGCCCAGCTGGACCAGGAGGGGGCCTCCTGCTCTGGTTGCCAACCCATCTACCTTGGCCAGCCGGATCCTGATTCAAGGCCCCTCCTTCCTTCCGGAGGGGGGAGATTTGTCCCCATCTAGATTGGGGGTAGGTGGATTTTGAAAGAAGGCTAAGCCCCCTCCCACTTGTCCCTTTCCTCTCCCCCCTCCTCACCCACTTGCCCACCCCTCCAGCTTTTCGGTTCCAGGTTTGACTTCTAGTTTGGTCTTTGTGCCTGAGACACCTACAACAGGCAGAGGCTTCATCCTTTCACGCACGGGCCCTCCCTAAACCCCTCCCCATAATGTCCCATTGGAGGGGCGGCCCTTGGGGGCTTGGTCCCTGGCAGAAGAGTCAGTCTTTTTTCCCAAAACTGAAAGGACACGTTTGGGTGGAGACCCCCCCCCCCCGTTGCGCAACTACGGACCCAACTCCCAGAATTCCTGAGCCAGCACGGTTGTTTGACCAATGCTGGGAGTTGAAGTCCACAAGTCTTCGATCTGCCAAGGTTGGACATCCCAGAGTTCCAGGTTTATTTATTTACTTTATTTATCTATTCGACTTCTATGCCGCCCAATCCCAGTGGGACGCAGGGCGGCTTACGGCAATAGAAAAGCATTACAATAATAAAAGAAGTCAAATATTAAATATCAAAACAATAGAAGCCCCAATTCTAAGACCTGCAGAGCAATCAGTCCACTCAACACACCTGCCACTCAAACACAAGATGTAAATTCGCGCACACACCCCTCTGGCCTGCCAGCAAAGCCCGGACTTCACAGCCTTTCGGAGGGCCAGTCGGGTGGGAGAAATACGGACATCGGGGAGGGGGGAGCTGGTTCCTTAGAGCCTGGTAGTTAGGTCCACTGCACACACACACATCCCTGGCCAGTTTATCTAGAAGTGTGTAGCCTGTGTCTAGTTTGGGGGGGGACTCCAGGGGGGAGCAGGGGGGAGAAAGGAGCAGAGAAAGGATATGATCGGTTTGTGTTTGCAAAAACCCCCCTTGCTTTGTCTTCTTGCAGATCTGACCCAGACCCTGAAGAGAATTAAGCCCTTTAAGCCTTTTAGCCCCCAGGGTAAACTTTCCGCTTTCTCTGTGTCCCCAGCTGAAACTGACCCTCACGTCTCCTGGCCTGAGCTTCCAATTAACACCTTTCCCAATTTCCTTGTAGGCTTTGTTGCCCACCCCACCCCCCACCCACCCCGGAGGTCCGAGGATCCCAAAGGTGGGCAAATTGAGGGCAGGGGCCTCTCTCCAGGCAGCTTCTCCTCTACCTGTTGGGAGCCCAAAGGGGGGGGGGGGCTCCCAGGATGAAGAAATGGATTTTGACCACAGGGGTCAGGAGGAGACATAGCAGTACCGGGTTCTCCATTCTGATTGGTGGCCTTGGACATCTGCTGGTCAAGCGCAGCAGTCTCCAAACCTGGCTACGTGTGGACTTCAACTCCCGGAATTCACCAGGCAGAACAGAATTGTGGGAGTGGAAGTCCACAAGTCTTAAAGCGGCCACGTCCGGTGTGCTGAGGGCCCCTTCACCCTGCGGGTTGGGTCCTTCGGCAGAGAGCCAAGAGAGAGAGAGGGAGGGAGGGGGAGAGAGAGAGAGAGAGAGGCGTGAAATTCTCCATAGACTTGGTTTCCGTGCCAGACCAATAATTCTCCTGCAAGGTCACTGCACAACCATTAACCATCTCACACACACACACACACACAATCCTCCCTAAGGAGCTCTGAAAGCAGGGGTGAGCAGGGGGGGTAGAAGCGCTCCTCCCTCGTGCCATGGGGACCACGTTCACAGAGTGGGGAGGGAACCTAGAGATCATCTTGCCCAGGGGGAGGCCAAGTTGGCTCTTCCATGACCTGTGGACTTCAACTCCCAGAATTCCTGAGCCAATCATGCTAGCACAGGAATTCTGGGAGTTGAAGTCCACAGGTCATAGAAGAGCCACCTTTGTCCACCGCTGATCTTGCCCAACTCTCTGCCTGGGCATAGTCTACACGGCTGGGTGGGCTCCAGGGGAGACCTGGTGGTCTTCCTTGGGATGAGGCAACTTCCCGTTTCCAAAGGAAGATCTCGTTGGTGGCCACTGCAATTGGGGTTGGACTTTGACCCACTTTCGACTTCCATAAAACTTTCCAGACCCATTTTTAAAAACGCAGAGCCCACCTGTGTGCTTAAATGGGGGTCTTTCCCAAGCCGGACCTCCCTTTGGGGGTCACCTTGCCCCATTGTGGGTTGGGACTCCCGGAATCCCCAGAGACCCCGCCACCCCTCATTCCTGGCAGGCAGGGTGGAAGAAGATTGACCTGCAGAGCTGATGGAAGACAGGAGCTGCAGTGTGGAGGGGCGAGGCAGAGACCTGTCCGTCAAAGCCAACGTGCCAGCGATGCCTTCCCCATCCTTGACATGGAGTTTCTCTCTCCATGACTTTCACGACGTAGGTGCCTCTGGCACAGCCCAGGAACACACGGTGTACAAAACTGACCCCCAAACGAGGAGCCCTGGCAGCGCAGGGGCTAAGAGTGCAGGCTAACTCTGCCCTCTGCCAGGAGTTCGATCCTGACCAGCCTAAGGTTGGCTCGGCCTTCCATCCTCCCGTGGTCGGCAAAATAAGGACCCAGATTCTTAGGGGCCAACATTGCAGAAGGAAGAGCTGAGGGAAGGCTGTAAAAGCCCTGTGGAGCGGTCAATGGGCCTTAAGTGCTATTGCTACCTGTGCCTTGCCCGCCCACCCACTCCTCCGCCCCCCTGCATGGAGTAACTCATATTCTCCCGGAAAACTGGTTTTGGCAGAGGGAGCACCCGGCCTTCAAGGAGACGGGGGCGTGGGGGCCATTGTCAACGTCATGGCATGCATTTATGACCACTTCCATCCATTTGCTGACCCCTTACTAATCCTGCCTTGCTCGCCCCACTGGGGAGACCCACCGTGGCTCCTGCATGTTCACGGAGGGAGGGGGAGGGGGCAAAGAGAGACGGTGGACGTGTCTTCGGTGGCCCTGAGCGATGGTTTCAGGTGTGGAAGGAGAAGTTGGGGATGTTTTTCCTTTCAGTCCAGCACTGAAAGCAGCGGAGAACAATCGGGAGAATTATGCGCACTTGAGTTTACGCAACTTTGGCATCAGATCCCTTTGGAATCATCAGAGACCCTGCCACATGTCCTCACTTAGCAACCCCGGGCGGTCAGTTTAACCACAGCCACCGGAACTGCCAGAATTGCCATCGTTAAGCAGCATGGTCACATGCTACCACACTGTGGGTGTGGCTTATTTTGTGGGTGTGGCTTGCCAGCCATGTGGCCAGGTGGGAGTGGCTCAACAATCATGTGACTGGGGATGGCTTAAAGGTCATGTGACCGGCTTAAAGGTAGCATAAAAATCGAATAAATCAAATCAATCAATCAATCAACTTGACTGTCAGGGGTTGGGTGAGGGGGCCTGGCCTCTCCTGGCCTCAAAGAGAGTTTCCCTCTATTTACTATGACTGAACATCCAAAACATACTCTTTAATTCTATGTACAGTGGTACCTTGTCTTACAAACGCCTCGTCATACAAACTTTTCGAGATACAAACCTGGGGTTTAAGATTTTTTTGCCTCTTCTTACAAACTATTTTCACCTTACAAACCCACCGCCACCGCTGGGATGCCCAGCGTTTTTGCACTGCTGGGATTCCCCCGAGGCTCCCCTCCATGGGAAACCCCACCTCCGGACTTCTGTGTTTTTGTGATGCTGCAGGGAAATCCCAGCAGGGGAATCCCAGCAGCGCAAAAATGGGCACTTCGCTGGCAACGGAAGTCCGGAGGTGGGGTTTCCCAGCGAGGGGAGCCTCAGGGAAATTGCAGCATCGCAAAAACACAGAGGTCCGGAGGTGGGGCTTCCCATGGAGGGGAGCCTCAGGGAAATCCCAGCAGTGCAGAAACAGGCGCTTCGGCTGGCAAAAGGGGTGAATTTTGGGCTCGCATGCATTAATCGCTTTTCCATTGATTCCTATGGGAAACATTGTTTCGTCTTACAAACTTTTCACCTTAAGAACCTCATCCCGGAACCAATTAAGTTTGTAAGACAAGGTATCACTGTATATATGCCATATGCATACATGTTACACACAGGCACACAAAAATATACATTGTCTACTATATAAACTGTATGTATGTGTACACACACACACACACACACACAGCTCTTCTAAAATTATACACATTCAGCCTCATTTACTGTGATAGGAAAAACACACCCAGAGCCCAGAAGGGAAAGAAAGAAAGAAATCCAAAATTATTTGACCGGTTCCGCATACCTGACCGTCCCCGCAGGAGCCCTTCCCTGGTCACACGAGGTCGTGCCTTCATGGCGGCAATTCTAGTCCTGGTTGCCATTGTGTGTGAGATGAAGAGAGCCCTGAAATAGCTCCCAACTCTTCCTCACGTCCTTCTGAAACAAAAGTTTCCTCCTCCGCCCAATGGGACTGACAGCGTGGCCTTTCCTTGGTTTCTGGTGGCCCCGTCCTCAGCTCAGTAGTCCTCATGGAAGCGCCTAATTGTAAGAGCTGTGGTGGCCTGTAGTACTGCAGGCTACTTCTGCCGACCTCCAGCAGTTCAATCCTGACCAGCTCCAGGTTGACTCAGCCTTCCGTCCTTCGGGGGTGGGTCAAATGAGGACCCAGACGGTTGGGGGCAAGAGGCTGATTCAGTGCAAGGGCTGTGGCTATTTGTGGGTTATAGATGGCTTAGGAGGAAACGGTTGCCACGCTAGGGAATAGGACCTGGAGAGGGTTGGGCCTAGGGGTCTTCCCTTGCTCGAAGGTGGCACCTGAGAGGTGAAGGCTCAGGCTCCTCACCGCATGGATTTTCCCACCTTCCTCCTTGCCCGCCAACCGAGCAGAAATGCCTTCGGTCTCCTCCCTGCGTGCTGGGTTAAGAGAAAGAGACGGGGTCCATCTGCATCCAGAGACAGAGGCCACAGCCGGCAGGGGTTGTTTGGGTTGGACCCTTCCCTGTTTTGGAGAGAAAGGCTCGGGTGGCCCTGGAGGCTGGCTGTTTCCTCTTCCTCTCAGACCAGGTGGAGCCCTGCAGTTACGGCCGTCTCACCCCGAAAACAGGCGTGAGTCCAGTCAGAGGCGGTTTACGCGTACAAGCTCTTGGGCTCGTGCTGGAGGCTCACCCTCAAGGGAAGGAACAAGCAGTTAAACGAGGAAAGCTGGGCTCATTGGCCACCTCACATGGCAACGAACGAGGATGGGCATTCAATTTTGCAGCTACTAAGATTGTTGGCTGAGCAGGGACCAAAATAGCCAGAGGAAAACATTGAAGCCTGGGAAATGAGCCCTCTGGTGGACAAAGGAGGGCTGGTTTACCACCAGCTTATCAGGTACTGTACTTAGGAACCAAAGGCAGAAGGAAACAGTAGCCAATCGCCTGCCATCAAGGCACCAATCGACCAGTAGGAAGACCCCGCATAAATATGGCTCACAGAATAGCCCTAAGCGGTAGAGAGAGGCTCCCGTGAGGATGCGCTCCAGCCCAGGTGGCGGTTGCTGCTACCAAGGGGGCTGCGCATGCAGCTCCACATCTTTGGTGTTGTGCATGTTCGTCTGAATGAGATTTTGCTTCTGCGCATGCGCAAGAAGCAAAATCGTGCGATGGGATGCTCCTGCGCATGAGATTTTGGTGAACATTTTGCTTCCGTGCATGTGTTATGACCTCAGACACGGTTGGACATGCGTGTGCGCACACTAGAGATGTGGAGATGTGTGCGCAGCTCATTTTTTGCTATCGGTACAATGGTGTTGGCCGTACGGTAGTGACCCACTCCTGCTCCAGCCCAGGCTCAAAAATACTCTGGTCCCAGTGGCCGACTCAGATTGGGACGTGTAGGTTTGCCTTCATCTGCTAAAGCAGGCCGGTTGGTGGTCCAAATCGCCCTCTTGACCCTCCTGTCTTCCCACCTGGCCATGGCCAAGGGAGGCCAAAGACAATAGAATAGGAATGGAACGGAATTCTTTCTTGGCCAAGTGTGACTGGACACTCAAGGGATTTGCCTTTGGTGCAGCTGCTCTCAGGGTCCATAAAAGAAAATGTGCATTTGTCAAGAATCACGAGGTCCAACACTTGGTGACTGTCCTAGGGGTCAAATAAGCAAGGCTGGGTCAAGAGGGGATTTCCTGAAGAGCCCATTGAGTGGACTTCCGCCTGGATTAGTTTGGGAGGCCAATGGGTTTCTGGAGCTGGTCATCCTCCTGGCTGAGCAAAAGGTTGGCAGGCCATCGAGGGCATTGGGGAGGAGAGGAGGGTCTCTCCCAGGAGGGGCTCAGGAGAGCGTCCCTAGTTCTGCTGTGATCCCCCCCCCGTTCGTATTTTTCACCACCAGAAACCCTGGCCTATTTATTTATTATTTACTGAATTTCTATGTCCCCTGGATTATTCTAGCAAATCACTGAAGCGATTACGCGCTGCATTACGTGGAGCCCAAAATTACAGGGAAGCTCTTTGGGCTGGGATCCCCTGTCAGCAGCAGAGGGCTCCGAAGGAATCCACCCGTAGGGCCTTTCCAGGGGTATCCCCGCTTCCCTCTGAGAGGCTGCCTCTCACGGGCAACCATCACCGCCATCTTGCTTAATTTGTCCATTCTTGGGGGCTCAGCAGGAGCCCAGAGGAGTAGGGGAGGCTGCTCTCCTTTGGACCTGCTCCCCACAAAGCCCCACAATTCTCCCTCCCTCCCTCCCTCCCTCTCTGCTCCCAGCCCCTCCCCTCCCCCGCCTGGAGCTTCACAGTTGCTTCATGTCAGGCTTTGGCTGTTGAACATCTGTGGTTGTGAACATCCACTCCATCAAATGGGACGCACGTGGGGTATTGAACTGACCATGACTGAGCTGCCTCCTGGAAATCTTTGGGCCAATGGGGCCTGGAGCTCTTGACCATCCTTGGCCGGAGAAGGCAGATGGGCCCATTGTTTGCCTTCCTGGCCAGGTGGACAGAGCCCTCCCCAGGAGGGAGGGAGGGAGGGTGCGAGGGAGGGGGTTCGTCCAGCCCTTTTGAGCCTGAGGTCAGCCCAGCTGTCAGGGAGTGGCTTCCGGGAGTGGCAGGGGGCCTTCCGCCAGAGCTTGTGACCAAGTCTGTTCCTTCTTCTCAGTGTGGTTCCCGGTGCCCTGGACGGACGCTAACATCTTTCTCATTGCCTCTCTTCCTGCTCCCCCATCTGCATGTCTCGGCCGCT
Organism: Erythrolamprus reginae; assembly: GCF_031021105.1. Lineage (NCBI taxonomy): Eukaryota > Metazoa > Chordata > Lepidosauria > Squamata > Dipsadidae > Erythrolamprus > Erythrolamprus reginae. The sequence goes on from NC_091955.1 coordinate 98,587,044, forward strand.
CTGTCTAGCACCACCTCAGGCCTCAGGAGGGTGGGCGAGCTGTGTAAGTGAGCATGTTCTCATCTCATAGCAACCCCCATGTCCGTCTCCCGTCCGTCCCTCAGTCCCCCTTGCTCCCGCTGCTTGCTGCTGTGTGTGCCGTGGGCTGGCTGGCTGGCTGGGGCTGCTGGGAGGGGGAGGGCAGGGTGTACAGGGCTGTGTGGCTGCGTCCATCCCCTGCCCACCCAACCCAGCATGTCGATATCTGTCTGGTGATGTTCTGTGCCCCGGAATCCCAGGAGGAGGAAGTGCCCGTCTGCAATCGGATGCCGAGTGGGTCGGGTGAGGCCGGGGCTGCTCAGCTGGCACGGGGGTGGGGGTCCCCTTGCCTCCTCCACTGGTAGGAACAGGCCCCTTCTCCAGCGTAAAGATGGGCCCAGGTAGGAAGACTGGAAAGGGGGCACTGCCTTTCCTTGGGAAGCTGAGGTCCAAAGCATTTGGGGGAATGGGTGGCAAGTCCCTCCGGGCAGCGGGTGTTGAGCCACTGAGCATTCTGCAGTCCCATGCAAGACCCATCATCACAGAAAACCCCCAAGACCCCTGATCCCAGGAGGCCTCTCCCCCCCCAGGGTGACCCCACTGCCTTGGGTGACCGTGGTGCTGTTGTCCTCATCTGAGATGTTCCTCTCCATCATCCGGAAGCCCCTGAGCTCCTGCTTCCTCAACAGGTCAGGGCGACGGAGGGTCACTGCATGTTATCAGCAGGGGGGACCCAACCTTCAGGCCCAGATGGTTCATTACATTTTCCACCCAGGTGGGCCTATTCCTCAAAGTTCTGCCCTCTAGGAGGCTCCTTCCTCGGCCTGTGAGCCACCACCACATGGCTGGATAAATCTTCTTAGATGGACACACACACACAAAGATCTCATTCATCCATTGTGAACATGAGCTTTGTCCTGTTTCCACTCCATCCACTCAAGTGAACATCTCAAGTGTTGGAGCTCTCATAACCTCTGCAGGCAAAGCTGTTCCACTGGTTGATTGCTCTCACCGTCAGAAAGTTCCTCCTTATTTCCAGGTTGAATCTCTCTTTGGTCAGCTTCCATCCGTTGTTCCTAGTTTGGCCTTCCGGTGCTTTGGAAAACAACCTCATAGGTTGGGGAAGTTGTGAATGCTCCAACACTGGTAGTTTTTAAGTAGATGTTGGATAACCATCTGTCTGAAGTAGTGTATGGTTTCCTGCCTAAGCAGGGGATTGGACTAGAAGACCTCCAAGGTCCCTTCCAACTCTCTTATTATCTCCTCCTCTCTGGCAGCCCATCAGGTAGTGGAACACTGCCATCATATCTCCCCTGGTCCTTCTCTTTGTTATACTAGCCATGCATTGGAAGGATGTTTTGTCTCCACCTTGGAGTGGACCCAGGCTTGGCCTGAGCTTCAGCTGTATCTTCTGATGTACTCCTGTTTTCATCTTGCATGAAGAAAAGTTTTGGTCTTGAGGAAAAGAACCTCAAAAGGGCAATACGCAAAGTACCACCACACTTGCCTGTGGCTTAGTTGGAGGCCACGGAGTGAGAAAGTGATGGAGGATGGCCACAATTTTCATGGAGAATTCTAAGCCTAGGGAGGGGTCTTGTATCATCTTGGACGATGATTGTCATTTTTTTTCTTGAAAACCTTGAAGGGTGTTCTGTCTGGATGGGTCATCAATCAGAATAAAAGTCACACACACACACACTCAGAGGATGATCTATAAAAGTACATTGCTATTAAAATGTCCAGGTAAACAAGGGTTAATAGTTTCAACTCAAAATTAGTCCATTCTGGCAGTGTCCCCAGCTTAATTGTCTCTGAGATAAGAACAGGTCCTGAGCCAGAAACCAAAGCTCATTAGGGGAAATTCACTCAATTAAACTTACAGTTTCCCCAGAGTCTTTTCAGAGATGCAGATTTCAGGAATTAGACTGATCTGAAAGCATAAAGTGCTCCTGGAAGTCTAGAGTTCACACATGGCCATGATTTTTTCAAATGTTCACAACACCCACTTATCCCCAGACTGTCCCTTATATAGTGACAAGGCATGGCCAAGTGTTCCCTAGAGTTACTAAGACCAAGACTCCATTCTTTCAAGATACTCTTGTCTGGACATTGTTCTCACTCTGGCGTCCAACATGAGCTCATTCTCTAATTCATCTTCCTCCTTTGATTCTGTCAATACCATAACTGGGGGTGCTACAGGCTCTAGTTGACCCTCAGTCTCTAACTCCTCCTCAGTCTCTGACTCAGGTGAAAGAACACTGGCCTAGGATACCAATATGCATCCATCTCCTGGTCCATGAAATCCATCGCCAGCTGAGCCAGACGTGGACCAGCCACAATGGGGGAGGAACCTACTTTTTTTTCTTGAACCATGTACACCAGGCACCAGAGCCCCTGGCAGCCATAATATCTGGCCTCTGTCATGGTAGGCCATGAACGAGGGTCTTTCTCCCACCCTCTCGAAGATCTGACTCTTGAGAGAGAGCTGAGCATCTTCTAAATGCTCTGTGGGACATTCCGCCACCCAAGCGACCTCCACTTTGCCTCCTTAGTGGTGTTGTCTCTGAGAAGGAACGTGGTCCATTCGGGATTCAGGAGAATCCCTTTTTAATTCTTGTTTTTGTTCCAAGGACACGTGGGGAATGTTTAAAGCCACACCGCAGGATGGGTTCTCAAGGCTTTTTTGTCCACCTGGGAACGTGAAGCAAATTATTTCCTGTTTAGTATTTTAAATTGAATGAAAAAGGTGCCCGACTTTGGCCAGAATATGTTCTTTTTCTTTAGAAAAAGCTGGCTGGGAAGACTTTGATGAAAGACTACCAGATGGAGGACTACACTTCCCATTCCGTGTTTATTGGTTTTGGGCACCGTGAGGGAGCGGATCCTCCCTCAACTGAAAAAAGTGCTTTGAGGTTCTACATTCGGCTCCATGAGATCATGTCCCTAAATTCTTGACCTGCCTGCCCTGTATTTAAAAGCCATCTTGAGATGGAGCCACTCCCCCATTGTCTCACGCCTGACCATCAGCAGAGAGAGGTCTTCAAAACAGACCACTCCTCTTGTTCTCTGAGCTTGTTTAGTTTCTGAAGGTTTTGTCACCAAGGCTAGCTAACATAGTCTGCGGAACTCCGGTTGGGTCTTAGGTGGTCAGTCAGTCACATGATCCACTTGTCCCGCCAAGTGAGGGTCACCGGATGGTGAAGTCGCGGAGAAGCTGTTTGACTTATCACAAAGATCTGCCTTTCATTTTGCTCCTTCCCGCATTACAAAGCTGGCTGGAAGACCATGATCCTGGGGAGGAATTCTGCCAAGCCCCACCTTCACTCCTAAGGCCAACGCAAGAATTATTTGGGAGTGAGCAGGACGGAAGGAGCCCTTGTAGGACATCCATTCTCCAACACGTCTGGCATGAGGAGGGGGGCTCTAGATTTGTGCTTCTATTCATTCTGCTTGACTGCTGTGGCTTTGGGTTGATTAGCCAAACCTCAGACTTCACCACGATTAACGGGTTTTCTCCTTCAACCAAAACCTGTGGCTCTTGGGAAAGGCCTTTGCCACCAAGTGGGCCAAGGGTATCTGCCTGGGCAACTAAGAATGGCCAATTCTGCAGGGCAGTCTTCAAAACGTAGCCGGTCTTGTGCCGTGGCTCCCAGGCCTTAGTAACAAACGGCTTAAGCATGGGCTGAAGAAAGCTTTTCTAAGAAATGGACCCAACTTGGATCTAAGCCACACATTGTGGTCCATCCCACTCCAACCAAAGTCGAGAGCCGCCTGGGCCACCTGCCTGGCCTGCCAGGGTCTTCCATCGGAGACATGCCTTCGGAGCCTATTGAAGAATGAAGAGCCATCCGTCCGCGAAGGCATTCTTCGCTCTGTTGTGGACCTGGGTCATTCTTCATTGTCCAACCCATGAATCACTTCTTGAGTGCTGACCAGAGCTGTTGGCAGGCCTTGAAATGTCTGCTAAGGTCACTGGAAGCTGAGGAGCTTTTCCCCTCACCGATCTCTTTAAGTTAGATTTAAGGCGAAAGAGTCTAGGGTAGATCTTGAATCTGCCACTCCAACAAAATCTCTATCGTCCTTTCACTCATGCTTTTCATCTCCTGCCCCTCCTTACCCCTCCGTCCAACAATCAGCAATTAGGGCCCTCGGTCTCGCATCTTTCTGTCCTCTCAATGATCAGCTCTAAGGTTTTTCCTCGCCTTCCGGGGGGTGGGGGGTCGCCTGTCCACCACAGATGCTCTGGATTTTCCCCTTCAAATCGCACGTCCCTCCGAGCCGGCAGTTGCCTTTTTAGCTGCCCGAAACACCAAAAAACCAGAAACAACCCCTGGCATGACGTCAAGCCGGAAGCCCCCAACCTATTTTTTCACACCTTCCCTGGCAAATGCAGAAATATTTTAATGCAAAGTCCGTGAAGCAGAGGTTGGGACGCAGTTGTCTTCTCTGTTGTTGATGGCAGTGGACAAATCCGTTTGAAGATCATGAAAACTCTCGGAGGTGCGTGAGAAGGTGCTGAAGGTTTCCATGTGTTTTCTGGCTGGTGGGCGTGGCTGGGCCACCTCCTGCGTCTGCTTGCAGCAGGAGAGGGGTGGGGCAGAAGGCCTTGGCGCTTCATCCGCCCAACGGAGTTTTCTGCCGTGTGGAACCTGCAGCGCCAGATAAGGTGCATCCATCCAGGTGGCAGTGTCATGCCATGTCAAACCAGAGGCATCTCAGGGGCTCCCAAGCCCCCACCCTAGAAGGCCACATTGTCCTCCTCTTCCAGCAGCAGTTAGGATAGTTCAAGGCAGACCAAAGTAGGAAACCAAATAATGAAAGTTAATATTAACTTTATTCTAAGGTTCTAGTGACAGAATCTTTTAAAAGTATTTTCCAAGAGAGAAGAAAATCTAGCAAAGTCCTATCAGTTGGCTAAACTCCCCAAGCAAAGATAAACCCTGTAATAATTACGATCTGTAGCCAGAATTCTCAGACGAAGTTCTCAGAAATTACTGGAGGATCGAAGCTCATTAGCAAAACCAAGAATGTGCCCTTTTAAAATCCAAACTGAACTCGAGAGTCAAAACAAGACAAGATGATTCCTCAATGAATGACATTGTTTTTCTGCAACAAGACAGGGCATGCCTCACCCTTACATAGTGTGAGGGCGTGACCCAATTACCCAGCAATATTACTTATGAGTGAAAACTGGAGGCTATTGTCATGTCTGAAGGCTGCTTGTTGATCAAGAGGCAAGGTGGTCTTGTGAAGAGCTTGGCTTCATTGCAAGGACAAGATGCCCAGTTCTTTAGAAGCTGCTGCTGGTCACTCCACCTTGCATCCTCTCTGCACAGGAACAAGACCCCAGTGTCCAGGCAGGCGATCCGGGCAAAGGAAGTTCAGGACATTTTTTTAGGGACACAATTCTGCTGCCTTCCTGAGTCTCCAGCTCAGATTGTTCATCCACAGTCAAGGATCCGAATGTTCAAAGGTCTACTTGGCTCCCGTGTCTTCTTCTGACCCCAGTGCTGCTGTTCGTGTGTAAGAGAGGACTCCGGAGCATGTGTACCTCCTCCCACTGGCTCACTCTTTTGTGCCCCACATCTTCTTAGGCAGTTCCCACCCACCCTTGGGGGGGGGCAGTGCCACCTTATGACTGTTCTGACCCCACAATGAGCCCTTCAAGAAATCTCCACACACCCAAAGTCTGCAAGTTTTAAGACATATAATTCTAATATTTTATAAAGCAGAAAGGTTTTCAAAATGCAGTGACTAGCAAGAAATGGGGTTTTTTTTCTGTGCCAGCTAATTATCGTCCGAGAACAGATATCAAGTTCCTAGTTATTTCTTCTTTGATCTCACAGCTGGCATTTTGGCCCTGACTCACTTGAACGGGCAGGCAGCCTGGAGATAAGACGTTCCTTCTAATAAACTCATTAGGTCCACATCCAACTCTGATCATCTATCAATCATAGTATACAGTTGACAGTTCCACACTCACTCATCACAAGACTAACCCTTATATAGCCAGAAGGCGTGGCTAATTGTTCTATAGGGCTATTCACACATAGATCTTTTGCTGTTCGTCGTGAAGAGGCTCCTCCTCTTCTCCTGAGTCACTCGTGGGCACCTCTGGAGGTGCTAGAGGCCCTGGTTGGCTTTCAGCCTCTGACACACACCCCCCCATCCTCTCCAATCTCCTCGCTATCAGACTCAGGGGCCAAGGACACGGGCCTAGGGTACAAACTCACAGCCGTCTTGCAGTCCTCAGAATTCATGATCCGCTGAGCGGAATGCAGACCGGCTGCAACACTGACCAGGGACAGGACAGCACCAGAGGAGTTCCCAACCACTAGGCCTTTTCTACATCAACTCTCCATTCTGTCCCAGCAGCGAGCCCCCCAAAATAAGATTCACACCCCCAGATTTAGTATTAAAAGTTTACTACCAATAAAAGTCTTAGCAGTTTTGAATCTCTTCTAAGAGAAAGTAAAATCTATAAAGTCTTCACCATGATGCTAATAATGTCTTAGCAGCTGGCCAGAGTCCCAAGAATAAGTATACATATCAGTAAATAATAATAATAATAATAATAATAATAATAATAATAATAATAATTTAGATTTGTATGCCGCTCCTCTCCGAAGACTAGATTACTAGATTGTAGCACAGTTCCTTATCATAGACTTACAGAGATTGGCTGGAAGCCCAGAGCTAATTAATGCAGTGGTTCTTTTAAAATCACAATCCGCAGACAATAGATGCAGCAAGAGTTTGGAACAAAATGTCATTGTCCTCTGCACTGAAACATCGCACAACTCTGCCTTAAATAGCCTGAGTAGCTAGTGCTACTCACAAGTAAGCCTCCTCCCGAGTAACCACTCTTGTCTCCTATAGTCCCCGTGAGTCCTAGCATCAAGAAGAGCCTCTTCTCCTGAGTCACTCGTCTCAGGAGGTGCAGAAGGCCCTGATTGCTCTTCAGCCTCTGACGCCACGTCCTCTTCGCTGTCAGTCTCACGTGCCAGGAACAGAGGTTGCATGTTCCACACCTCCACTGTCTCCTCTGGATCCGTTGCTGGTTGTGCAAAATGCGAACGGGCACCACACTCTCAGAATTCAGACAACAATTCAGAATAGACCTGGATGGGGCCTTGAAAGTCTTCTAGTCCAACCCCCTGCTCAAGTAGGAAACCCTGGACCCTTTCGGACAAGTGACTGTCCAGTCTCTTCTTAAAAACATCCAGTGATGGAGCGCCCACGACTTCTGGAGGCCGAGCCCTTCCGCTGGTTAATTGTTCTCTCCCTGCCTCGAAGCTGTCCAAGCTGCCTAAGTCCCGCCTCCCTGGTCAGCAAGCACAGCTGGACCCCTCCTCATTTACAACATTTGGGGAAAGGGAGGCTAAGAAAAGAGGCGTTCACTTTTGGGGTCAACTGTTCCACTCCGACTGCCACACTTTGCCAGAGTCAAGGAACCAGAACAGCCCCCTGAATTGACCTGAGAAGTGTTTGTACTGCTTCTCACCTATTCTTGCGACCTCGCCGGACTTATTGGCGCGCTCTAGAGAACAGCCTCATAAGCCCCCCAGGGATTGGGGGTGGGGGTGGGGAGCATTCAGTCTCTCTTGTTTCTCCCCTGCGTGGATTGCAAGCTACAGACACTCTTAACTCCACCTTCCCCGGCTTTTCAGCTGCAGGTTCCCCCAAACATTTTAACGACAATGTACAAACTGGCTTTAGGTCCCTTTTGGGTTTGTCTGAGGAAATAATCTGCCCCAGGCATGGCTGGCTGAGGGATCCTGAGAGTTGAAGTCCGCAGGTCTTACAGTTGCCACGTTTGGAGACCCCTGGACTAGACCTTGAGGGACACAGGGCCTGCCCTTAGTGGCTCAGGCACCGCTTGGTCTGCTCTGAGCAAACCTCCTGTTGCTTTCCCAGAGTCCGGGGGGGGGGCTTCCAGTGAATTCCAATCAAAAACACCAGCAGAAAACTAGCCAGCCCCCTCCTCCCTCCCAGGCAAGCAAATTCTTGCACACTGCAGCAGAACCAGGGAGCCTTAATAGACGAACAGAGTTTTTAACTTAATTCATTAGATTTATAAGCTGCCCTTCTCCAAAATGCTCAGGGTGGCGTACAACAATAAAAATAATGTACGATCAATAAACCCCCCAAAATTAAGACATATTCGCCCATCAGTCGTTCATCCCTTTGGGCCGGGGCTGCATGCTGTTGCAAGGGATCTTGGAGGTCTTCTAGTCCAGCCCCTCTGCTCAAACAGAAAACCCCCTCCCACTTCAGACCGATGCTCCTAAAGCACTCTCCCTGCTCCCTCCACCCCAGACCCCCACCCCTGCTGCAGGGAAGGGTTGTGGGGACTTAGGAGGTTAATGGTAGTTTTGGAAAACCTGGTTCAATTCCTAGGCAGAGTCGGCCACTCAACCCACCCAGGGTCTTTAGGGGGGAAAGGCTGCGCAGGAGGAGCCTCGTGGGGGCGGCAGAGGGGTCTTCCCCGAGGGTCCTGCAGAATTTGTGGCCTTGCTGGTTGTGTGGGGAGTTTGTGTGTGTGTGTGTGTGCACCTGTTTTGTGCCTGGGCACCTCTCTCACCACTGCTTCTCTCTCTCTCTCTGTCTCCGCAGACTTTTCAGTAGTTTAGGAGAACTAAGCACCATTTCCCAGCGCAGCTCCGGCACCACCTACACCGTGCGCCCTGGCAGCCGCTACCCTGTGACCCGCCGCACTCCCAGTCCGGTAAAGCCTGCCCTGGATAGGACAGACCCCCTGAGTGCCGTCCGGCCCTATGGGCTCACCCCGCCCACCATCCTCAAATCTTCCAGCCTCTCCATCCCACACGAACCCAAGGAGGTGCGCTTCGTGGTGCGCAGCGTCAGTGCCCGGAGCCGCTCCCCCTCCCCGTCCCCTTCCCCAGGGCCCCCCCTGCATTCCCTCCACCCCCCGCGGCCCTTCATGCAGAAGCCCCTCCAGCTCTGGAACAAGTACGACGTGGGCGACTGGCTGGAGAGCATTAACCTGGTGGAGCATCGAGACAAGTTTGAGGACAACGAAATCGAGGGCACCCACCTGCCCGCCCTGACCAAGGAGGACTTTGTGGAGCTGGGGGTGACGCGGGTGGGCCACCGCATGAACATCGAGCGGGCACTCAAGCAGCTGGCGGACAGCTGACCATCCTGGCAGCCCAGCCTCCTCTTCCGGGGCCGCGTCACTCAGGGGCAGGCGGGGCCGATCCTGCTAGGCCAGTAAACCAGACGCTCTCCCTGCCCCGCTCCAACTGCTGCACTGGAAGGCGGGGGTGGGCAGGCATCCCCTCTCCCCCCCACCCCACAGGTCCCCAGGCCCCCTGGTGCAGACGCCCTCCCTCGGGCCACGGAGGCTCACCCACCTCCCCAAGAGAGTCACTGCTGGACAGGAGGTTCTGGGGAAGGAGAGGCGCTCCCCTCTCGGAGGAGACCTCGCTGGCATGTCCTGCCCTCGTGGGGAGGCCGAGGGGGGCAAGGGGGTTAAGAGGGGAAGGGGGTCCTTGCGCTGGGGCTGCAAGGCTCCAGCCAGACGTGAACGGTATTCGTACGTTGTGGTGCTGCTGCGGGGGCTGTTTGAATTTTTATTCAGCCTTCAGGAGGCCAGTGGGGGCTTTCGGGGAAGGGGCTCAGTGCTGCAGGGAGCCTGGCTGGCCCCTGGCGACTGCTGCCGGAGGAATTCTCCCTGTGAAGGTCAGCAGGAGAGCCTAAGAGAGGTCGAGGGGCAGAAGTGGGAAGACCCCCATCCACCCTACCCCACCCAAAGCCCTGGGCCCTGCCCCCCGCCCCACGAGGACCCAGCGGGGCCAGGAAGAGGAGAAGACCGGGAGAGCCCCTATCCCCATGGAGAGCGGGCACTGCTGCCCGGAGGACTGTTGCTGTGCCCTGGTGCGCGAGTGAGCGGGGCCGATGTCGCATGGATCGAAGCATGCTTGGGGCGCAAAGGGGGGCGAAGGGCGGATCCGGCAGGTGGGGAGGGGCGGGTGGCCTCGTCTGGCTCGTCAAAGGGGTCTCTTAATCTCTCTGCATTTCTGTAGGTCTGGGGGTCCCAAGGAGAGAATGCCCCATGGCAGGACCCCACCAGCCCCCCCTCTCTGCCCCAGTCACTCATTTTTGCATCTTTTTAATCAGCTATATATTTGAAAAGGGGTTAAAAAAGACAAAACAAATATCTATATATCTATACCTATAGCCACCTTGTTTAGTTAAGGGTTGACCGAAGCTCTAAATCTTTTGGGGGGGTTGGGCCTGGGGGGGTCTCCTTCCTGCAATGCTCGGGGGGGATTTTAGGGACTGGATGAATGTGGGAGGGGAGAGAGAAGCTTTTAAGGTTTCTTTTCTGGCCTTCTGAATTTTTAAGATTTTTGGGGGCGGCTGGGGGGAGGAACATCAACCACAGAAAAAGGCAACATTGCCCTGGCTTCTGGGGACCCCCCCCCATGTGAAGTCTTCCATTCGTGCTGGACGGGCCCTGACCGGAGTAGCTGCTTTGCCTCCCACCCACCCCTACACACAGACACACAGAGTCTTTCCCTTGCTTTCCTGGGGAAGAAGAGAGAGGAGCAGGCAGGGACCCCAACTGCCCAAATGCCCGCAGAAGGCAGGGGGCCCCCAACCCTTTGCAAAGCCCAGGCCCCATGGAAGGACAGTTGGGCAGCTCGGAGGTGTTCCTGGCCGGGGCCGGTCTCCGGTTGGGGTGGGTGCCTGGTCAGGCCAAAGAAATGGGCCTTGGTCACAAGTGGCTCTCCAGCGCCCCTGGTGCCCCCTACAGCCCTGGCCTGGAACTGCAGGAGACCCAGCGGCACCTTGGAAATTTTTTGATTTCCAAGGTGTGATCTTAAAATGAGTCCAGAGGGGCTTCTGGCGTCTCCCTGACCTCTGTGGCGGCCGTTTTCCTACTGTTTTCCTGCGGCCGTTTCCCCGCTGTTTCCCCAGTGGCAGAGCAGAGAGCTTCAGTCAACCTAGGTGGGACTCAGGGGAGGGAGGGGGATGGCTGAGCCAGGTGACCTTGGAATGAGCCCCCCACCCCTCCCTCCCCTCAGGCCCAGAGGGGTCTCAGACCTGGGACTCTGGAGAAGGTGGGAGGGGGAAGAGATGGGCCCCCAAAGCCTCCCAGGGTCAGGCCAGGAGCCTCCGTCTAGGGCAGCCCAGCCACTTTCCTTTGCAGGCTCCTTAGATCTTCTGGTGCTAGAGGGAGGGGCCCTCACTGAGCCTCATAGATCCCCAGATTTCATTCCCCCCCCCCCGCCTGCCTCCAATTTTTACAATTTTTTAACAAATCACCAATAGAAACTTGCTCCTTGCTAAGGGCTGCTCTGTAGAAGGGGGGGACTGGTGAATGCAGGGTCTCTTCCCTGGGGGAGATGGGACTGCCAGCTTGAAGGCTCAAGGAAAGTGGGGGGGAGGCAGTTTAGCTGGGGGGTGGGCTGCTCTCTTCTTCCTGAAAGGAGGCTCAGCGGGTCTTGGCAACTGCCAGGAATGCTTTCCACGCCAGCCCCCCACCATCCACTGACTTACAACACCCCCAGAGCTTTCTGCCATCCCTCTCCCCAGAATTGACCCCCCCTAGGGAAGCATCAGAGGAGGGGTCCAGGTCTATCCCCTCCCTCTCCCTGAACCCACCGTGGTGCCACTACCAAATCCCAACTCTGCCAGTCAGCCCCAGGCGGAGGAAGGGAACCAGCTGTGTCCCAATCCCAAAATTTGAAGGAGCCCCCCAGACATCCCAGGGACACCCAGCACAGGGCGGAGCCTTTTCCTCCCGTGTGAAAAAACCTGTTGTGAGTTCCAATTTAAAAGGCCTGTTTTAACGCAACAAACGTCGCACCCACGTTGTGTGATAGAAACCATTTTGAACGTCAGCCATTGCTGGGCTGGTCCCACACCTGGTGCTCTCCCCACTGTGTCAGGCCGCAGTTCCCATCATCCCCAGCTGGTGTGGCGTGTTGAGCGGGTAGGGGGCCGCTTCCTGAGGAAGCCTCTCGGAAAGCACAAACCCCACTGGGGACCTCGGGAGCCCCCAGCCCTTGGCTTCTCTAACGGAATACGCAAGAGTCGGAAGGGACCTCCAGAGATAGCGTAGTCCAGCCCCTGGCTCAATGTTATTTCAGACCGATGGTTTCCTAAGCTCTTCTTCAAAACCCCCCACTGTTCGAACACCCGCCACTTCTGGAAGCAGGCAGTTCCACTGGTTAATAGTTCTCACTGTCCAGACATTCATTCCAGGCGGATCCTCTCTTTCACAAGCTTCCATCTTGTCCGGCCTCCCAGAGCTTTGGAGAACAGGTGGGGGGCCTCTTCTCCACGGCAGCCCCCTCAAATGCCGAAGGCTGCTGAGGGCCCCTCTAAATGGGGGCAGGAGAACCCCTTCCTTAGAGGGAGCTTTCCTGAAGCATCTCCCAAGCCTTGGAAACAGCCCCCCCTGGGGTCCTTCGTTCTGGGGTGTTTCCAGATTCCAAGAGCCCCCAAAGGGCTGTGACCCTTAGGGTGCCTGGAGACACACAGAGGTCAGATAGACTGCCCTTCTGCCTCTCCCTGTGTCCGACCCAGCAAGCAGCTTCTCCTCCCTCCAGGAGAGCCCCCCCCAAAGAAGGCAACTATGGGGGGGGTCAGAAAGGCTTCCTCCATTTTGCTGCCCAAGACAGGCAAGACCCACCTGGCCTCCCTCGGACCCCTCCTCAGAAGAAGCAAATCCCACCTGGGGTTGATTGTCCCTGTATCCATGGGGGGGGTCTCTGGCCCTCCTCTTTCGGGGTCTCGGAGGCCCATGTAAAGAGGGAGCCTTCCCCCTTCCCGAGTTTTCTGGAACCGCCGCTGATCGTTCCGTTTGGGCCACGATGAAGTTCACCGGACCGGCTGAGGTCCGTCCCCCCATGCGCGGCAGGCGCTTGCCCGCTCCACCTGCCCTGGACGCAGCGTCTCCGTTCCTCTCGCAGCTGTTTCTGGGACCCAAGAAGACGCGCCCGCCCGCCCGCCTGCCCAGCCTCCTCCTGTGGAGGCCCGAAGACTGCAGACCCCCCTTTTCCCCCGATTGCCCTCCCCTCGTCTGCAGGAAGTTCATTCTCGGGACTGGGAAAGCTGGACGCCTCCTTTGGAGCGGGGAGACCCCTCCCCACCGCTCACTTCCCCTCGAGGGACGCAGGAGAGGCTTTGGCCCTCCTGCCAATCCAGGCCGACCAGCCCCTCCCACCAAGCAGCTGCAGCCGTGCCTGTGTTCACAAACACTGGGTGGTGACGCGCCCCGGAGCCTCGGCTGACCGGAGTGGGGCCACCACGGCTAAGTCCCGATGGCAGGCATCGCGCGAGGGAACGCCAAGCCCGGCCTGACACTCATGCGGCCCCCTCGGCCCCCTTCTCTTGGCTGGGCCGGGAGGAAACCCCTGAACCATCTAAGCCCCCCTTCCTTCTGAGCCCCGGTGCCTCCTCTTTCCCCGCTCACCCACCACTCAAATAAAGCTCAACCATTGTTTTTCTCAAAGTCAAGCAACCACTCTGAAGGGCCCCCTGCCTGTCACAGGTGGGACCCCATGGACCCCATGCAGTGAGGCCGTCTAGCCTCCAGGGAGTCGGGTGGGTGGGTGGGAAGAAGGGTCATGTGCAGAGACCCCTCACCACAACCTGGGGGAGACCCTCCCCACTTCACAAGCCCCCCTTCCTTCAGGCAGTTTGGGTCAGAAGAGGCGGTGCTGACCAGGGATCAGTTCCTAGGACGCAGCCCACCATGGGGCAAACTCAGCCCCATCTTCCTTGGAGAAGCCCTTGTGCCATCCTGGGGGGGCCCTTGGCCTGCGGGGGATGGACCCCCAGAGGGCTCCCAGCAGGCTTGCAGACCAAGGGTGAGAAGCCCAACACACTCGGAGGGCACCAGATTGGGGAAGCCCAACGGCCGATGGGCCCTTGCACCAGATATGGTCAAGACCTCCCTCCCTCCCCCATGTTTTCCAAAATAACCAAAATTGCCCCCGTGGACATCTCGCTTCTGGATGGGTGGGTCTGTATCAGCCAGGGACCCTCCCGGTCACAACAAACACTCCACTCCTGCGTCCCCCCCTGCACGCAGCACCCCGGACCCCCGTGCGAGTCCCACCCTGCTCAGCCCGCTCCCTCGCCTGCTCCTGCCTTCGCTTTTCCCAGCTGCCCCCGTCTCCTGCCACGCTTCCCCTGCCTGCTTGGCAAAGAAGGACCCGCTTTGTGCCCTGCCGGCACCTCTCTGGCCTTGGCCCCGAGGCAGCGGACCCTCCCCAGCTGGAGCGAAGCATGTCGCTCGCATGCCCCCGCTTCCCTGTCCCTGGTCCGGATTGCACGCAGCCGGCCACCCTCCCTCCTCCTCCCTTCCCAAAGCCATCGCAGAGCAGGACGGCAGGGGCTCCTGGGAGGGGGGGTCCTCCTGAGACTCACACACACACTCCACTCCCCCCCCCTTGTCTGCCCCCGAGAGACTGTGACTTTTTCTCATGACTTCTCAGTGACCTTGGTTACCTCTGCATAGAGTTCGGTCTCTCACGGGGAGGTTTTGCCTGGAGAATTCCTTACGGTGGCTGGTTTTTGGTTGGGGGCCTTTAGTCCCCCCCCATCTGAGACGCCCACTCACCTCTCTGGGCTTTGGAAACAGGCAGGGACACACACACACTGTCCACATATACCCCAGCCTCCTGTGAAGGGCCAGGAGCTCCTGCAGCTGCTGCCTGGTGGGGCCACAAACAAAGAGGCCCCCCAGCTCTGCATCCCAGGCAAAACCCATGCAGATGAGGCATCTCAACCCCCCCCCATCTGTCCCCTCCCCATGCCCCCACACACTCTGCTGCTGCCCCTCCCCCTTGGTTTGGCTGAAGGTTTATCAATTGACAGGGTCAGTTTGACGTCACCCCTTATTTTATACCGATTTCCTGAGGAGGTCCGACTTCTGCAGAGTAAGGGGGGGCCCACTCACTCACCTCCTGACCCGATGTTGTGATAACAGCCCCCCCTACACAGAGAGAGAGAGAGATCTATGTTTCTTATATTATTATTATTACTATTATTACTATTATTACTATTATTATTATTATGTAATAAATTTATAAGAAATGACTGGGCGGTGGTTTGGTTATTGCTGCTGGAGAGCGGGTGGCGAAAGAGGGGCCTCCGTGGGCTTCCAAGTAGGAACACTGCCCATCGGTTGAGGAAGCCAAGAGAAGGACGGAGCTTCAAGCCAGGACTCAGGAGCTTGTGCCGGACTTTTGCCTGTTCAACTTTCCTCCCTGGGTCTCTTCTCATAGTTTGTGTCTCCAATTCAATTCAAAAGGGGCAACAGGAATGATCAAGGGAACGGAGCCCCTCCCTTGTGAAACCAGGTTGCAAGGCCTCGGTCTCTCCAGCCTTGAGAGACGGCGTTTAAAGAGGGGACTTGATCGAAGGGCATAAAATCCTGCAGGGGACAGAAAAGGTGGATGGAGGAAAATCATTTTCTCCATCACACAATACTAGGACGAGGGGTCACTCCCTAAAGCTCACAGGTGAGAAAGTGAGGACAAATCAAGGGAGATGTTTCTTCTTCCCCCAGAGGGTCCTTGGTAGATGGGATTCACTCCCAGAAGAGGTCGTGACAGCTGTCAGCCTGGAGAGCCTCAAGGCAGGATGAGACAGATTCAGGGATGCCAGGTGTATCCATGGTGGTCATTGAAATGGATGTCCATGTGCCTAAGACTCTATGTGGGTTGAGGCAGGCAGGGTTCCCTGAGGTCCCATTTGTTGGGGGTCCAGGGAAAGGGAGGGTCTTGCCTTCTCTTTCTGCTCAAGATCCCAAATGGACAATTGGGGGACCACTGGGGGACAGAGAATGCCGGACTCGATGGGCTTTGGCCCCATTCAGCAGGGCTCTTCTTAGGTCCTTATGTTCAATTCAATTTATTGGATTTATAAGTCGCCCATCTCCAGAATGGACTCTGGGCAGCGTATAACAATAAAAACAGTATATAATGAATAAAACCCCAAAATTTAAAAACATTCAGCCATCAATCATTCACCACTTTGGGCCGGAGCTGTATGTTTTTGCGCAACGGACCCGAACCTGGTGGCCAAGCCATGTTTTTAAGGCCTTTCGGAAGGCCAGGAGGGTGAGGGGCAGTGTGACTCTCTGGGGGAAGTTAGTTCCAGAGAGATGGGGCCCCCGCAGAGAAGGCCTTCCCCTGCGGTCCCGCCAGCCCACACTGTTTGGCCTTCAGGCCTTGGAGGAGGCAAACTCTGTGGGACCAAACTGGTCTCTGGGAAGCATGAGGCAGAAGACGGTCCCGTAAACAATCTGGTCCTAAGCTACTTATGGTCAAGTATAAGAGAGGTTTTGGAAACAGGCAGCTTTCTTTTCCCGGGAAAAACGTCTTTGGAGTCTTGTCAATTCTCACAGTTGAGTGTCCGTTTCCCCCAGGCCTTCCCCCTCCCTTCCAGCCCCCCCACCCCGCCCCAGTTTTTGGCACACTGGCAGTAAGTTCTAACATTTCTGTCCAGACAGGGCAACGATCAGAAATAAAGAGCCACACGCACTGTCCAAAATTAGATCATTTGTTTGAAGTGATAATTGCTTTTTTCTCTCCTTGTTTAGTGGCTGTTGTGGTTCGCTCTCAGCCACGCTCTCTGGCCACGGACTGTGAGCCTGGCGAATCAGGGCCATCTGGGCACGGCCAGCCTGTGTGGCTGTCGGAGGGGTCAGAGAGTGAGCTAGAGGAGGAAGAGGCTGGGTGTGGGGAGTCTACAGAGGCTATAGAACCCCCCACTGGGCATTTGCCAGGGTCTGAGGAGGAGGAAATGAGGGATCCAATCCTGAATGCCCGGGTGAGAAGGGTGCAGGGGAGGCAGGAGCACTTAAGAAAGCTCAGAGAGAGGAAGTGAGCACAGCTGTGCATAGTCAGCACCCTGGAGAGGATTGAAGGGGAGGAGTTGAGAGGACGCTCTTTGCAAGAAGTCAACCTTTGCGCCTCCGGAGGAGAAAAGCACGGGGAGAGTGTTTTTTCTTGATAATCTTGGATTCAATACTGGACATTTATAGGGTGAATCTTGTGAGTAGACTTTTTGGCTGGGAAACAAGTGTGTGTGCCATTATCTTATCAATTTGGCCTCACGCCTGGACTTGGGCAGGGGAAAAAGACTTTGATTTGCGTTTGTGACGTAACAAACGTCTCGTAAAGAACTCTGGTTTTCTGTCTTTTGAGTTTATCATTTGGGGCTAATTACCGGCCGGCTGCCGTGCAGGACAGAACAGTGGCCATCTATTGTTTCTTCTGATGAGGATTTAGAAGAGAGGCACACACACACACGCACACTTCAAATACTGGAATGCTGCTGTGATGCTCCCCCCTCGCCAGGCCCAGGTCCCGCCACCCTCCTCCTCCACCTGCCCCCCACAGACGGCAATGACCAAGCCCGGTGGTGACACCAAGCATATATTTTATTGAAAGTCCAACTCGTGACAAGGCAGTGAGCAGGGAGGGACCCTCGCCCGATTTGTACAAGTCGCCACTGCTCCTGGTGGGTGAAGTTACAGATAAATATCGTTACATGGAGAGACAGCGGTGGGCGCCAACGCTCGGCTCGGACGGCAGGCGGGCTGGGCAAGCGGATGCGTTCACCAGGCACAGCGGGGCAGAGCGGGGGAGGGGCAGCCGAGAGGAGAGCCGGAGAGGGAGGGGGGTCTCCCGAAGGGCCTGCAGCCAGGCTGACTCACTACCAGGACCGGGGGGGGGAGAAGTGGTCAGCAAAAGAAAGGCTGGGTCCTCTACAAATGGGGATGCATGGAATGGTCCTTGCTCGTCTCCTCACACCCCTCTGCCCCCCCCCACCAAAGACAGCTGGACCCCCATTTCCCCACTTCTGGCTCCCGGCTGCCATGCAGCAGCCTGCAGGGGGTGCGTCTATCTTGCAGCCCCCACCCCCCCAACTCAATTGTGCCCTGGCAGGTGAGAATTAGCAGGAAAATATGCAGTGGCGGGGGGGGCAGGTGATGGGGGAAGTGTGCGCACACATACAGCAGCCCCCCCTTCCTGAAAAAACCGATTTATTGAGAGGGGAGCCAGAGCAGCGAGGCCAGGCAGAGCGGGGGGGGAAGCAGAATGGGGGAGGCCTTGCCCTCCCCCACGAGAAGGAGTGAAGGGAGGCTGGTGGGGGGGCTGCCAGGGAAGCTTCTTTGAGGGAGGGGCCCATCCATGCTTGCCCATCCCCCCCAGCCTTCCTTCCAGCCCAAACGAGGGACCTCATACAAAGGCCGTAATTCTTGGGGAGCCCCACCCCACCCCTCCAAGCAAGCAGGAAAGTCCTACAGCCCCCCCCCCCCTCCTCAGTACCACCCCCTACTCAGAGCCTGGCCTCTGCTGCTCCCCTGGGCACGCTGTGGGGGATGGGTGGGGAATTGGGAAAGGGGCAGAGGGGACAAGGTGCCCCCCAGACTAGCCTGGGCCCCCAAGCCCTCCCCCCCGTGCCAGCCCCCCTCGTGCAGGGAAGGGGGTGGGCTCGGCTGCCTGGCAGGACGCAGGCTTCTGGCTCCGTCTCTCTCCGGAGGGGGTGGGGGGAGGGGCTGCCCTCCAGCTCACGTCCTACTCCAGGTAGATGTCTCTGTGGGGCAGGCAAACTCCAAGTGCTCCTGGTAGTATTCCTGAAAGGCCCGGCTGCAAAGGGGAGAAGAGCGGAGTTGGTAGTACCCCTGCCCAGTGGGGGAGGGGGGGAGGCCTCTTACCTGGGAACCCCAAAGGCGAAGGGGGTAGAGCCACGGAGGGCCCCCCCCGGCCCTCGCTTCCACCTCCCGCCAGGTGACGGTGGCCGTGCCTAGCTCAGGCCAGGCCCCAGCAGTGTCCCCTGTGGAAGCGGGTGGGGGCTGCCCCTGTGCCCCCCCCAGAGGTTGTGCTATGCAGGGACCCCTCCCTGGGTGAGGGGCAGCTCTTTGGGCAAAGATGGGCGCAGGGGGCGCAGGGGGCAAGGAACAGAATGCGCGCCGTCCAAAGCAGGTGGCCGGATCCTTCTGCGTGGCTGCGAGGACCCCGCCTGACCCCCGGATCCTGAGGAGCCCCTGCCCAGTCCCTCCAGCCCCCAGCCCAGCAAAGGAGGGGGCAGGATGGCGGGTTGGCCATCGGCTCCCCCTTCGGGGCAGGATTAGACTGTGGGGCCCTGGCATTAATTGATTGTTTGTGTGTGTGTTTATTTTTCATTCATTCATTCATTCAATTTGTTTGTTCATTCATTCTATTTATTCATTCATTCATTTCATTTATTCATTCTATTTATTTATTCATTCATTCATTTCATTTATTCATTCTATTTATTCATTCATTCATTCATTATATTTATTTATTTATTCATTTATTCATTCAATTTGTTCATTCATTCTATTTATTTATTCATTCATTCTATTTATTCAATTTATTTATTCATTCATTCTACTTGTTTGTTTGTTCATTCATTCAATCTATTTATTTATTCATTCATTTTATTTCCTTATTTATTTGTTCTACTCATTCATTCATTCTATTTATTCTATCTATCTATCTATCTATCTATCTATCTATCTATCTATCTATCTATCTATCTATCTATCTATCTATCTATCTCTATCATTTATGTCTAGGCTGATCTCCTCCACAGACCAACAGGAGTCAATACAAATGGAAGAGGCAAGAAACCCAAACGTGAAATCTAATCTAACCGCCCAGTGACTAAGGCAGTTCAACCACATCCATTCCTCACAATCGTCCATTCGGCCAGAGCAGGAACGGCAATGCTCAAAGGCAAAGATGAGTTTTTAAAACCTTACAAAAGGCCGGGGGGACGCGGTGCGAATTTCGGGGGGGGGCTAGTTCCAAAGGGCTGGAGCCGCCACAGAAAAGGCTCTTATTCTGGCTCCCCCTAGCTACAAGGGCTGCCCTACCCGGAAGAGCTGGGGTGCCAGCTGCTGCTAATACGCCCCCCCACCTCAAGGTGGTTGCAGCAGTCCCCCCCCCCCGCCCACCCACCCACTTACCCTACACACTCAGCCACCGGCCGCATGGACTCCTGCGAAACGAAGACGTGGCAGGCGAAGCGACTCAGGACGGGGTGCTTGGTGATGAACCCGAAATAACTGCAGGGGAAAAGCCACGGTAGTGAGGGCAAGTGGGCAGAGCAGCCACTGAGCACACAGCTGCCAAGGGGAGGGGGGCAACGGGCACATCTGTTGAGCTTGGAGGGGCTGGGAAGAGGAGGGAGGGAGGGAGGAAGGAAGGAAGGAAGGAAGGAGAAAAGGAAGGAAGGAGAAAAGGAAGGAAGGAAGGAGAAAAGGAAGGAAGGAAGGAGAAAAGGAAGGAAGGAAGGAAGGAAGGAGAAAAGGAAGAAAGGAAGGAAGGAGAAAAGGAAGGAAGGAAGGAGAAAAGGAAGGCAGGGAGGAAGGAAGGAAGGAGAAAAGGAAGGAAGGAAGGAGAAAAGGAAGGAAGGAAGGAAGGAGAAAAGGAAAGAAGGAAGGAAGGAGAAAAGGAAGGAAGGAAGGAGAAAAGGAAGGAAGGAAGGAGAAAAGGAAGGAAGGAAGGAGAAAAGGAAAGAAGGAAGGAAGGAGAAAAGGAAGGAAGGAAGGAGAAAAGGAAGGAAGGAAGGAGAAAAGGAAGGAAGGAGAAAAGGAAGGAAGGAGAAAAGGAAGGAAGGAAGGAGAAAAGGAAAGAAGGAAGGAAGGAAGGAGAAAAGGAAGGGAGGAAGGAAGGAGAAAAGGAAGGAAGGAGAAAAGGAAGGAAGGAAGGAGAAAAGGAAGGAAGGAGAAAAGGAAGGAAGGAGAAAAGGAAGGAAGGAGAAAAGGAAGGAAGGAAGGAGAAAAGGAAGGAAGGAAGGAGAAAAGGAAGAAGGAGAAAAGGAAGGAAGGAAGGAAGGAAGGAGAAAAGGAAGGAAGGAGAAAAGGAAGGAAGGAAGGAGAAAAGGAAGGTGAGGGAGGAAGGAAGGAAGGAAGGAGAAAAGGAAGGAAGGAGAAAAGGAAGGAATAAAGGAAGGAGAAAAGGAAAGAAGGAAGGAAGGAAGGAGAAAAGGAAGGAAGGAGAAAAGGAAGGAAGGAAGGAGAAAAGGAAGGAAGGAGAAAAGGAAGGAAGGAGAAAAGGAAGGAAGGAAGGAAGGAAGGAAGGAAGGGAGGGAGGGAGGGAGGAAGGAAGGAAGGAAGGAAGGAGAGCCACTCACCAGCTATTGCGAGGGTGGCAGCCGCAGAAGGAGACATTCTTCATCTGGAAGAAATGGCTGCAGCGCTCCAACTAGGAGGAAGGAGGGAAAGAAAGAGGGAAGGAAGGAAGGAGTGAGGAATCAGCCATGGCCTTCCTGGAGTCACTGCTAGGGGGCTGCCCACCGGACCTGGCCTTCTTGCCCACTCGGAGCCTGCCTCCCCCTTCCCACCCCCCACGACCCATGGAGCTCAGCGTGGGTGTTGGGGCCCCCCGCCAGCCAGCCCATGCTGTGCCCGGCAGGATTCAAATGGTCCCCGAGATTCTGGACACAGCCTGGCCTCTGCCCACCACAACTCTGGGGCATCCAAGGTTTGCCCCTCCTCTCCTGTGGACCGGCCGAGGGCTGGGCAGTGGCTGTGCCAACCTCCTTGCCAGGAACTCCTGGCCTTGCACTGGGGCCACCCTGCAGTAGGCTTCACATGCCCGATAAGCTAACTAACATTTAGCCGTGGCCAAACTGAGACCTGTGACGCCAAACCTTTTTTTCCTCAGGTGCCAAAAGTGCATGTGTGTGCACTACTGCACATATGTATGTGCCAACACCCATAATTCTGTGCCCCCATGTGCAGCCCCCCCCCCCTGTGCTGGCCTGTCCCCCTTTGACACGACACCCCCTCCTCTGTTTCCTGATTTCCAGGGGGCCCAGGAGGCTCATTTTTCATCCAGAGTCTTTCCTGGAGCCTGGAGAGGCTGAAAACGCCCTCCCCCGTCCCTCCGGAGGCTGAAAACGCCCTCCCCCGTCCCCTCCGGAGGCTGAAAGCGCCCTCCCCCGTCCCTCCGGAGGCTGAAAGCGCCCTCCCCCGTCCCTCCGGAGGCTGAAAACGCCCTCCCCCCGTCCCTCCGGAGGCTGAAAGCGCCCTCCCCCGTCCCTCCGGAGGCTGAAAACGCCCTCCCCCGTCCCTCCAGAGGCTGAAAATGCCCTCCCCCGTCCCTCTGGAGGCTGAAAACGCCCTCCCCTGTCCCTCCGGAGGCTGAAAGCGCCCTCCCCGTCCCTCCGGAGGCTGAAAGCGCCCTCCCCCGTCCCTCCGGAGGCTGAAACGCCCTCCCCCGTCCCTCCGGAGGCTGAAAACGCCCTCCCCCGTCCCTCCGGAGGCTGAAAAACGCCCCTCCCCCGTCCCTCCGGAGGCTGAAAGCGCCCTCCCCCGTCCCTCCGGAGGCTGAAAACGCCCTCCCCCCGTCCCTCCGGAGGCTGAAAATGCCCTCCCCCGTCCCTCTGGAGGCTGAAAACGCCCTCCCCCCGTCCCTCCGGAGGCTGAAAGCGCCCTCCCCCGTCCCTCCGGAGGCTGAAAGCGCCCCTCCCCCGTCCCTCCGGAGGCTGAAAACGCCCTCCCCCCGTCCCTCCGGAGGCTGAAAACGCCCTCCCCCGTCCCTCCAGAGGCTGAAAGCGCCCTCCCCCGTCCCTCCGGAGGCTGAAAGCGCCCTCCCCCGTCCCTCCGGAGGCTGAAAGCGCCCTCCCCCCGTCCCTCCGGAGGCTGAAAACGCCCTCCCCCGTCCCTCCGGAGGCTGAAAGCGCCCTCCCCCGTCCCTCCGGAGGCTGAAAACGCCCTCCCCCCGTCCCTCCGGAGGCTGAAAATGCCCTCCCCCCGTCCCTCTGGAGGCTGAAAACGCCCTCCCCCGTCCCTCCGGAGGCTGAAAGCGCCCTCCCCCGTCCCTCCGGAGGCTGAAAGCGCCCTCCCCCCGTCCCTCCGGAGGCTGAAAACGCCCTCCCCCGTCCCTCCGGAGGCTGAAAATGCCCTCCCCCGTCCCTCTGGAGGCTGAAAACACCCTCCCCCGTCCCTCCGGAGGCTGAAAGCGCCCTCCCCCGTCCCTCCAGAGGCTGAAAGCGCCCTCCCCCGTCCCTCCGGAGGCTGAAAACGCCCTCCCCGTCCCTCCGGAGGCTGAAAGCGCCCTCCCCCGTCCCTCCGGAGGCTGAAAACGACCTCCCCCGTCCCTCCGGAGGCTGAAAACGACCTCCCCCGTCCCTCCGGAGGCTGAAAACGACCTCCCCCGTCCCTCCGGAGGCTGAAAAACGACCTCCCCCGTCCCTCCGGAGGCTGAAAACGCCCCTCTCCCTCCACCCAAGTCAAAAACCAGCTGGCCGGTGCTCACAGGCAGACTGGAGCTGAGCTAGGCAACTGCTCATGTGCCAGCATGCTTGCCGTAACTTTGCCGTCACAGCCTTAGGCCTCTGATGGCGACCTATGACACACGTACCCAAAGTGCCATGCGGAGCCATATCGCCTGGCACCTGCAGCGTCACCCGTCCCCTCTTCCAGATTCCTGCCGTGCATGTGCCCACGACGATCACTGGCCTTTGTAACCAAAAGAGCTGGTCTTCCATTTTCCAGCATGAACATGCGCACCGGCCAGCTGATCGGCATGAGCGCATGCACAACAGTAACTGGAGGTCTCGCCAGCTGGCGCACATGCGGGTGTGCTGGAAACCAGAAGTACATATTCTTGCATGCGCACGCCTCCTGGGCGACCCCTCTTCCTGCTTGCGGCCTAGAGGAGCACACACACTTTTCATGTGCTTTGCTCAAGAAGTGCCCCCTTTCTGGCACTCACTCCCACGCGCGCACAGACGCACTCAGGTGAGCCGAGAGTTTCTGCCAGTGGAAGCCAAGAGTTCGAGTCCTTTCCAATGGCCCCCTCCCCACGGCAGACCCTCACCTCTTCTTCCTGACTGTATTCATTGACGGTCAGAATCAGCTTGATGCCTTGCAGGCTGATTTCCAGGTCACAGGTGGACGGAGGCCTCAGGTGGACGGTCAGCTTCCGGGTGGTAGCAATCTGCCGAGAGGAGCAGAGGAGGGTCAACCCTGGCGGCCGGACCCTGCATGGGAGACCCTTCCCCGCTGGACTCATGCACGGCCTGCTCTCCTAAGCTGATTTGCTGGGCATGGACCACCTGGGGTTCAGGTGAGGTGATGGGCAGCATTGGGCTGCTAGCCAGTACGGGCCACACTGTGCACCAGTAGTAAAACAGGCGATGCACGCGCAGCTCCAGGTGACCGGCGGGCGGGTGGGCGCATCCTGGGGAGATTTTGGTTTTGTGCATGTTCAGGAAGCAAAATCTCATGTGCAAGACAGAGGGGGAGATTTCGGGAAATTTCTGCTTCCGCTCATGTGCAGGAGCAAAGCATCAAAATCTCATGCGCATGTATATCCCTTGGCAAGAGTTTGTTTCCAGAGCATGTGCAGAAGGAAAATCTCACCAGGACGTGTGCGCGCCCCCACGGGTCACCCAGAGCTGCGCAAGCATCGCACCGATAGCAGCGGTAAGTGGGAGCCCACGCCAGGTGATGGGTCCACAGCGGCCACTCCAGGGCACCTGTGTCAAGCATCGCCCAGGGCTTTCTCTCCCCACATGGGCTCAGCACACAGCCTCCCACACGCCAGCTGGAAGGAGGCGCTCCACTCCACGACTCTCACCATCCAATACTCGAGTCGTGGAATCTTCCGTGGAAATCTGGACAGCAATCAGTCCGAGAAGGTGCCAGCATTGGGATGAGCACAGCGCCAGGAATGGGCCGCCCATCTCTCTTCCCACTGGAGTCCGGTGCAGTCCCTCTGGCTCCTCTGATCTCCCCAGGGGGAACCGGATAAAGCTCAGCCGGATCCATAGGAACCAGGGCGGCTATTGCCAATGCAAAGGTTGGCTGATAATATTAATGGGGGACCGTGTTGTGAGCGCTCCTTGTCCCCCCTCTGGTCATGTCAGGTTCTGGGGAGGATGAGCCAGGCCCCTCTGGGTACCCTCGGCCAGGGGGGTTGCCAGCTGAAGCTGAGGGTGAGAGTGAGGGAGAAAGTGACCTGGATGAACCCGAGGGACACCAGAGGTGGCAGATATGTCAATGAGGGACTGGTCCGAGTCAGAGGGCGAAGAAGAGCCACTCTTAGATGTTCGGTGCAGGAGGTTACAAAGCAGACAACAACACTTGTATGGTAAAAGGAAGTTGTTTGTAGTTTTAACTCTAGCGGGTTGCTGACCACTCCCAGCAGGTATATAAGCCAGGCCTTCTGGGTAATTCTGGGTGGAGTTTCAACGTTGCTTTCATGGACCCTGTTAGATCAGGGGTTCCAGAAATGTTCCCCGAAATACCTGATTTCTGTTCTGCAAAACTCAGCTCATAGAAGCTGCCTGCCTGCCTGCCAGAATGTGGTGAGCTGAACTGTATGACTCGCGCCTGGTTTCTCTTGCTGGAATGCAATTAGCCCTGACGCTGGCGACTTTCCCGGAGGCCTATTTGATAACTCTGCAGCTGTGAACACCTATCTCAATGAACTTTCAGAGACTGACCATTGCTTGCGAAAGTGGCTTTTTCATACTTCAAAGCTTCAATCGTGGGTTTTCGCCTTTTGTTTCAATCAAGCCCGGACTAGAACAGAGAGTGCGAACATCCCACGAACTTTGCATCATGTTGTGACCGAACGTCCCTCAGAAGGCGCCCTGGAAGCCTGTCAGCACATCATCCCCTTGAGGGCAGTGCTGCCCAATGGCTAAGCGACTTTGCATATCCGGACAGAAGTTTAGCCACTCGAGTAACCGCTCATACTTAATATAATTTTATTCATCACTCATATTGGTTCTTTTTTAAAAAAAATAATTCAATGTAGTCTCAAAAGTGGTTATGCAAAAGGCAACTGGACTTTCTTGGGGGTTTTTTCTTTGAAGACATTTCACTCCCCACCTGAGAAGATTCTTCAGTTCTGGCTTCAAGCTTCTTTTTCCAAGACAAAAAGAAAGTCCAGTTGCCTTTTGGGGAAAAAACAGACCTTGAGGACAACCGTGATCTGGAGGATGGAATCGCCGTGGAAATTGACAATGTTTTCTATTTTGATACTTAAGGGGCAGTGCAGCCTTGGCTCATGGAGCCCTCCGCCCCCCACGGGACTCACCTTCTGCATGGCCGCACAGAGGATGCCGTTGCCCTGATGGAAGGGCACCTCCACCGAGCCCAGGAACTGGACGTTGAAGTGCTCCACCCAGCAGGGGTTCCGCTTCAGCCCTGCAAGGGACACTCAGGGTCATCTCTGGCCTGGCCTCCTGCAGGGACCCTCCCCCTGCCTCTGGTCCCGCACCCATGGAGAACCATGCCAAAAAGGGGGAGGGGTCTGAAGAAACCCAGGGACCCCCCTCTTGGGGCCATTTTTTGCATTAGAAACAGAGAAACATAGAAGACTGACGGCAGAAAAAGACCTCATGATCCATCTAGTCTGCCCTTGTACTATTTCCGGTATTTTATTTTCGGTTGGATCTATGTTTATCCCAGGCATGTTTAAATTCAGTTACTGTGGATTGACCAACCACATTAGCATTTAGACTTATACGAGGGTCGCCCAGAAAGTAATGCACC
>NC_091955.1:98616100-98619318 GCF_031021105.1 Erythrolamprus reginae
TGGGGGGGGGGGGGGGGGGGGGGGGGGGGGGGGGGGGGGGGGGGGGGGGGGGGGGGGGGGGGGGGGGGGGGGACTCTGGCCCCTTCGCCCGCCCACTCCCCCGGTCACCCTGCAGCGCGTACCTGCCCCGTCCCTGGCCTGCTCACCACCTCATGGGCATAGAAGGCCGGAAGATGCCGCGCTCTCCGTGCGCATGTTGAAAAGCCCCGGTACCAGTAGTCGTCCTCCTCCAGCTCCCACCAGGATGGGGTCGTCCACGTCAAGCTCCAGCTCGTCTTCGTGGCGAGGATGAACCCTGCGGAGAGAGAGAGGGCAGCCCCCCTAGGGGGCCTTTCAGGAGGCGCCTGGCTCCCTTCTGTGGGGCCGGCCTGCCCCCTCCACTCCAGCCATGCACACTAGCACCTCCCAAAAGCGCATTTTCCCAAAAGGCCTTTACTAGGTTCCCCCCCCCCTGCTGAAAACATTTCACTTCTTCAGTTGTAGCGAAAGAACTAGAACCGAGAAGCTTCTTGGGTGAGAAGTGAAACGTTTTCAAGGGAAAAACCCCCAAAAGTCCAGCTGCCTTTTGGGGGGAAAAGCTCATTTGGGAAAACACATGACCAGGATGCTGGAGAATCCCATGGACATGGGAACAATTGTTAGTACTATGTACATAACTGGTTGGGTCTTAGCAATATATAAAAACATACCATCAACGTACGCTTAGATGTATGAAAAACTATTGCTTTAAGAGTTAATGTTACAGATGGCCACAAGAGGGAGCCAGATTCCCCCTCTCTCTGCTATTTCTACTATGTTCTCTCTGCTGTAGTAGAAAACTGTGTGTTAAATACTGGTTTATATATTTGTAAGCTAAACAAGTAAGACTTATAGTATTGCATATGTATTGACTGATTTAACTGTCTATGACTAGGACTGTTCTTAACTAAGATATTTGCCAAAGCAAATAATAATTTTATACACTTAATGTATCTGACTTATGTTACTGAACCATTACTTGTATCTCTGGACTATCAGCTGGGCATCCTGTTCCATCTCCACGTTCCCTTTGTGTATGTAAATCTTTGACAACTCAGAGATCACTCCGCCCACTCCTTAACAACACTGACCCTCCATCCCATTTTGCGTGGAGAATGAAGACCTCCTCAAAGGACAGGTCAAGGGAGACTGGCCCAACCCAGCAGGCAGTTGAAGGTCCCAAACATGGAGGAAATCACCCTGCAGGTGATCCATGAGGCCTTGCTGTCCTACCCTAGGGGCGGTCAAGGGGGCACCGGCTGCAAGGGCTGAACTTTGGCTCTTTATGGGCTTCTGCTTTCCCATTGTGTGGCTGCACATTGCTGCCCCCCCCCCAGAAAAGTCCCTGGCCTGGATCAGTCCAGGAGGAGCCCCCCCCAAAACAAGGTGGGTCCCCTCCCACAGCTCACCTGAACACCGCGCGGTGGGTCTGTTCCCTCTCCTCTCCGTTCACCATGCAAGAAAAGAGGCGAAGGATTCTGTGCCTGTGGGGGCAGAGAGGTCGAATCAGAGGAAATGGGGGAGGAGGGAGAGGGGAGGTCTGGCTGCTAAATGGGGGTGGGGGGGGTGGGAGCGACAGACAGGGCACGGGGAAGGCCACCAATGTCCCGGAGGACAAAAGCCCATCCGGCAGGTACAGTAGGAGGCAAAATTAAGTTGGAAAAACGCGGGAAAAGTCGGGAGTTACGGGAACGAAGAAAAATACAGGAGGTCCTCGACTTACACCAAAATCGAGCCCGAGTTTCTGTTGCTAAGTAAGACATTTGTTAAGTGAGTTTTGCCCTGTTTTACAATTTTCCTTGCTTGAAGTGTCATTGCTGCTTGTCAGATAGTGACAGAGTCAGTTAAATGACTGTGGTTCGGCCTGGACCTTTGCTAGTCAGCAGTCGCAAAAGAGGATCAAATCACCCCACCCCCAATCGGTCATAAGTGGGGGAAAACGGTCGTCAGTCCCTTTTTTCAGTGATTTTGTAGCCTTGAACTGTCACTAAACAAATGGTTGTAAGTTGAGGACCCTGCGTGTCCCTGCAAAGGACACGGAGAGGCCGACTGCCACAGGGGCGTCTCAGTCTCTCAAAAGCCTCCCTCCCCACCCCCCACCCCACTTTCCCCCCCGTCACTCACTGGAGGATCGGGAGGTGCTGTTGACGAAGACGTTGAGGAACTTCTTGGAGAAGTGGAGGTCGGCCTCTGGGGAGGAGTCCTCGAGGAGGAGCTGCGACCATCAGGGGCCACCAGCCCCTTCCCCAAAGTCACTGGAGGCGTCCTCCGGGTCAGTGGCGTCACAGGCGCGGAGCAGCTCGCTGTCGTCACTCAGCACAGAGGTGCACCGCCTGAGGCTGACCAGCTCCAGCTGGGTGTTCTCGTTCCACCACAGGGTGTACTTGGACCGAGTCATAGGCCAGGGAGTCGTCCAGGATCACGCGGGTGGAGGGAGGGAGAGCTTCTGGCCCAAAAGGGGACTCCTTCAGGCTGCCCAGGCAGGGGCACGCATCCTCTCAGGGGAATAGGAACAGGCTGAAGCAGCGGTTGGTCTTAGCAGTGGAGACGTCCAGATCTTCCTTGGATTCTACCGGATGTCGTCGATCATGTCATTATCCTCCAAGATGCCGAGTCCAGGTCCCCATCGATGGCACCCTCCTCCTCCTCCTCCTCCTCTTCCTCTGTAGTCGGGTCAGCCTTGCCCGGAGGGCTCCCTGGGAGAAGAAGGTTTGGTGGCCACGGGTTAGCCGCAGCAGCCGGAGTCGGGCGGGCCTGGGAAGACAGGCATGATGACGTCATTGGTGGAGTTGCTCATCAGCAGGTAGGGCCCCGTGCGGCCCCCCCCACCCCCCCCCTGAGGGCCCTTCTGCACCCCAGGCTGGGCCCCCCAGTGGCTTCTCCTCCTCGGCCCCCTGCAGTGAGCAAGCGCAGCGTCTCCATGTCCACCAGCTCAATGCTCTGCTGGAGGGCAGGACTGGGGGTCATTCAGGGCCTCGCTGGGCATCTCCGGCTCCAGGTCAGAGGCTGGAGAACTCGTGTCGGAGAGGGAGTGAGCAACCGGGAAGCATTCGTCGGCGCACTTGATGGGATATGAGCCCTCTGAGATCATTTTGTTCACCAGGTTGCTGAGCAGCCACGGAGAGTCCGAATCTTCGCTCAGGTCAGGTTCTGACTCCGAGTCTGATTCAGAATCATACTCGCTGTTCCCTTCCTCTTCC
>NC_091955.1:98619518-98644518 GCF_031021105.1 Erythrolamprus reginae
CTTCACATGCCCGATAAGCTAACTAACATTTAGCCGTGGCCAAACTGAGACCTGTGACGCCAAACCTTTTTTTCCTCAGGTGCCAAAAGTGCATGTGTGTGCACTACTGCACATATGTATGTGCCAACACCCATAATTCTGTGCCCCCATGTGCAGCCCCCCCCCCTGTGCTGGCCTGTCCCCCTTTGACACGACACCCCCTCCTCTGTTTCCTGATTTCCAGGGGGCCCAGGAGGCTCATTTTTCATCCAGAGTCTTTCCTGGAGCCTGGAGAGGCTGAAAACGCCCTCCCCCGTCCCTCCGGAGGCTGAAAACGCCCTCCCCCGTCCCTCCGGAGGCTGAAAGCGCCCTCCCCCGTCCCTCCGGAGGCTGAAAGCGCCCTCCCCCGTCCCTCCGGAGGCTGAAAACGCCCTCCCCCGTCCCTCCGGAGGCTGAAAGCGCCCTCCCCCGTCCCTCCGGAGGCTGAAAACGCCCTCCCCCGTCCCTCCAGAGGCTGAAAATGCCCTCCCCCGTCCCTCTGGAGGCTGAAAACGCCCTCCCCTGTCCCTCCGGAGGCTGAAAGCGCCCTCCCCGTCCCTCCGGAGGCTGAAAGCGCCCTCCCCCGTCCCTCCGGAGGCTGAAAACGCCCTCCCCCGTCCCTCCGGAGGCTGAAAACGCCCTCCCCCGTCCCTCCGGAGGCTGAAAACGCCCTCCCCCGTCCCTCCGGAGGCTGAAAGCGCCCTCCCCCGTCCCTCCGGAGGCTGAAAACGCCCTCCCCCGTCCCTCCGGAGGCTGAAAATGCCCTCCCCCGTCCCTCTGGAGGCTGAAAACGCCCTCCCCCGTCCCTCCGGAGGCTGAAAGCGCCCTCCCCCGTCCCTCCGGAGGCTGAAAGCGCCCTCCCCCGTCCCTCCGGAGGCTGAAACGCCCTCCCCCGTCCCTCCGGAGGCTGAAAACGCCCTCCCCCGTCCCTCCAGAGGCTGAAAGCGCCCTCCCCCGTCCCTCCGGAGGCTGAAAGCGCCCTCCCCCGTCCCTCCGGAGGCTGAAAGCGCCCTCCCCCGTCCCTCCGGAGGCTGAAAACGCCCTCCCCCGTCCCTCCGGAGGCTGAAAGCGCCCTCCCCCGTCCCTCCGGAGGCTGAAAACGCCCTCCCCCGTCCCTCCGGAGGCTGAAAATGCCCTCCCCCGTCCCTCTGGAGGCTGAAAACGCCCTCCCCCGTCCCTCCGGAGGCTGAAAGCGCCCTCCCCCGTCCCTCCGGAGGCTGAAAGCGCCCTCCCCCGTCCCTCCGGAGGCTGAAAACGCCCTCCCCCGTCCCTCCGGAGGCTGAAAATGCCCTCCCCCGTCCCTCTGGAGGCTGAAAACACCCTCCCCCGTCCCTCCGGAGGCTGAAAGCGCCCTCCCCCGTCCCTCCAGAGGCTGAAAGCGCCCTCCCCCGTCCCTCCGGAGGCTGAAAACGCCCTCCCCCGTCCCTCCGGAGGCTGAAAGCGCCCTCCCCCGTCCCTCCGGAGGCTGAAAACGACCTCCCCCGTCCCTCCGGAGGCTGAAAACGACCTCCCCCGTCCCTCCGGAGGCTGAAAACGACCTCCCCCGTCCCTCCGGAGGCTGAAAACGACCTCCCCCGTCCCTCCGGAGGCTGAAAACGCCCTCTCCCTCCACCCAAGTCAAAAACCAGCTGGCCGGTGCTCACAGGCAGACTGGAGCTGAGCTAGGGCAACTGCTCATGTGCCAGCATGCTTGCCGTAACTTTGCCGTCACAGCCTTAGGCCTCTGATGGCGACCTATGACACACGTACCCAAAGTGCCATGCGGAGCCATATCGCCTGGCACCTGCAGCGTCACCCGTCCCTCTTCCAGATTCCTGCCGTGCATGTGCCCACGACGATCACTGGCCTTTGTAACCAAAAGAGCTGGTCTTCCATTTTCCAGCATGAACATGCGCACCGGCCAGCTGATCGGCATGAGCGCATGCACAACAGTAACTGGAGGTCTCGCCAGCTGGCGCACATGCGGGT
The DNA here is from genome assembly GCF_031021105.1 of Erythrolamprus reginae. Lineage (NCBI taxonomy): Eukaryota > Metazoa > Chordata > Lepidosauria > Squamata > Dipsadidae > Erythrolamprus > Erythrolamprus reginae. The sequence continues at coordinate 98,621,505 of NC_091955.1, forward strand.
GTGCTGGAAACCAGAAGTACATATTCTTGCATGCGCACGCCTCCTGGGCGACCCCTCTTCCTGCTTGCGGCCTAGAGGAGCACACACACTTTTCATGTGCTTTGCTCAAGAAGTGCCCCCTTTCTGGCACTCACTCCCACGCGCGCACAGACGCACTCAGGTGAGCCGAGAGTTTCTGCCAGTGGAAGCCAAGAGTTCGAGTCCTTTCCAATGGCCCCCTCCCCACGGCAGACCCTCACCTCTTCTTCCTGACTGTATTCATTGACGGTCAGAATCAGCTTGATGCCTTGCAGGCTGATTTCCAGGTCACAGGTGGACGGAGGCCTCAGGTGGACGGTCAGCTTCCGGGTGGTAGCAATCTGCCGAGAGGAGCAGAGGAGGGTCAACCCTGGCCGGCCGGACCCTGCATGGGAGACCCTTCCCCGCTGGACTCATGCACGGCCTGCTCTCCTAAGCTGATTTGCTGGGCATGGACCACCTGGGGTTCAGGTGAGGTGATGGGCAGCATTGGGCTGCTAGCCAGTACGGGCCACACTGTGCACCAGTAGTAAAACAGGCGATGCACGCGCAGCTCCAGGTGACCGGCGGGCGGGTGGGCGCATCCTGGGGAGATTTTGGTTTTGTGCATGTTCAGGAAGCAAAATCTCATGTGCAAGACAGAGGGGGAGATTTCGGGAAATTTCTGCTTCCGCTCATGTGCAGGAGCAAAGCATCAAAATCTCATGCGCATGTATATCCCTTGGCAAGAGTTTGTTTCCAGAGCATGTGCAGAAGGAAAATCTCACCAGGACGTGTGCGCGCCCCCACGGGTCACCCAGAGCTGCGCAAGCATCGCACCGATAGCAGCGGTAAGTGGGAGCCCACGCCAGGTGATGGGTCCACAGCGGCCACTCCAGGGCACCTGTGTCAAGCATCGCCCAGGGCTTTCTCTCCCCACATGGGCTCAGCACACAGCCTCCCACACGCCAGCTGGAAGGAGGCGCTCCACTCCACGACTCTCACCATCCAATACTCGAGTCGTGGAATCTTCCGTGGAAATCTGGACAGCAATCAGTCCGAGAAGGTGCCAGCATTGGGATGAGCACAGCGCCAGGAATGGGCCGCCCATCTCTCTTCCCACTGGAGTCCGGTGCAGTCCCTCTGGCTCCTCTGATCTCCCCAGGGGGAACCGGATAAAGCTCAGCCGGATCCATAGGAACCAGGGCGGCTATTGCCAATGCAAAGGTTGGCTGATAATATTAATGGGGGACCGTGTTGTGAGCGCTCCTTGTCCCCCTCTGGTCATGTCAGGTTCTGGGGAGGATGAGCCAGGCCCCTCTGGGTACCCTCGGCCAGGGGGGTTGCCAGCTGAAGCTGAGGGTGAGAGTGAGGGAGAAAGTGACCTGGATGAACCCGAGGGACACCAGAGGTGGCAGATATGTCAATGAGGGACTGGTCCGAGTCAGAGGGCGAAGAAGAGCCACTCTTAGATGTTCGGTGCAGGAGGTTACAAAGCAGACAACAACACTTGTATGGTAAAAGGAAGTTGTTTGTAGTTTTAACTCTAGCGGGTTGCTGACCACTCCCAGCAGGTATATAAGCCAGGCCTTCTGGGTAATTCTGGGTGGAGTTTCAACGTTGCTTTCATGGACCCTGTTAGATCAGGGGTTCCAGAAATGTTCCCCGAAATACCTGATTTCTGTTCTGCAAAACTCAGCTCATAGAAGCTGCCTGCCTGCCTGCCAGAATGTGGTGAGCTGAACTGTATGACTCGCGCCTGGTTTCTCTTGCTGGAATGCAATTAGCCCTGACGCTGGCGACTTTCCCGGAGGCCTATTTGATAACTCTGCAGCTGTGAACACCTATCTCAATGAACTTTCAGAGACTGACCATTGCTTGCGAAAGTGGCTTTTTCATACTTCAAAGCTTCAATCGTGGGTTTTCGCCTTTTGTTTCAATCAAGCCCGGACTAGAACAGAGAGTGCGAACATCCCACGAACTTTGCATCATGTTGTGACCGAACGTCCCTCAGAAGGCGCCCTGGAAGCCTGTCAGCACATCATCCCCTTGAGGGCAGTGCTGCCCAATGGCTAAGCGACTTTGCATATCCGGACAGAAGTTTAGCCACTCGAGTAACCGCTCATACTTAATATAATTTTATTCATCACTCATATTGGTTCTTTTTTAAAAAAAATAATTCAATGTAGTCTCAAAAGTGGTTATGCAAAAGGCAACTGGACTTTCTTGGGGGTTTTTTCTTTGAAGACATTTCACTCCCCACCTGAGAAGATTCTTCAGTTCTGGCTTCAAGCTTCTTTTTCCAAGACAAAAAGAAAGTCCAGTTGCCTTTTGGGGAAAAAACAGACCTTGAGGACAACCGTGATCTGGAGGATGGAATCGCCGTGGAAATTGACAATGTTTTCTATTTTGATACTTAAGGGGCAGTGCAGCCTTGGCTCATGGAGCCCTCCGCCCCCCACGGGACTCACCTTCTGCATGGCCGCACAGAGGATGCCGTTGCCCTGATGGAAGGGCACCTCCACCGAGCCCAGGAACTGGACGTTGAAGTGCTCCACCCAGCAGGGGTTCCGCTTCAGCCCTGCAAGGGACACTCAGGGTCATCTCTGGCCTGGCCTCCTGCAGGGACCCTCCCCCTGCCTCTGGTCCCGCACCCATGGAGAACCATGCCAAAAAGGGGGAGGGGTCTGGAAGAAACCCAGGGACCCCCTCTTGGGGCCATTTTTGCATTAGAAACAGAGAAACATAGAAGACTGACGGCAGAAAAAGACCTCATGATCCATCTAGTCTGCCCTTGTACTATTTCCGGTATTTTATTTTCGGTTGGATCTATGTTTATCCCAGGCATGTTTAAATTCAGTTACTGTGGATTGACCAACCACATTAGCATTTAGACTTATACGAGGGTCGCCCAGAAAGTAATGCACCACATTTTTTTTCTCAGCCTACAGTAATGGTACAAATGCTAAACTTTGGATATACATTATTTGAATTGTCAGGAGTGTGTGTAAATGTTGCGTTTCTTCAGACAGACAGCGTAGCTGCAGCCGTGTTTCGAAATGGCGTCTGTAAGGGATGTACGTTACAAGCCGCGTGTCATCGTTGGATTTCTCACTGTGGAGAAAGAAACTGTTGGGAACATTCACTAACATTTGTGTAGAGTTTAAGGAGAATCGGCAGTTGACAGAAGGATGGTTAGTTGTGGGAGACATTTTGAAGGTGACAAAGAGGTGATTCGCCCAATGCGGAAATGGCTTCGTGACCAGAACAAGGAGTGGGACCGACAGGGCATGCACACCCTTGTGTCTCGCTGGAGGAAGGACATAGAACGGGACAGAGATTGTGTGGAAAAATAGGGAGTGTAGAAGACACATCCTTCTTTCTTGTGTGTAAGTTTCATTGTGTTCAATAAATAATTGTTGAAGAAAGAAAATGTGGTGCATTACTTTCTGGGCGACCCTCGTGTACCGCTTCCTAGCGCTTTTACATCCCTCTCTAAGCGGTTTACAGAGTCCGCCTCTTGCCCCCAACAATCTGGGCCTTCATTTGACCCACCTGGGAAGGACGGGAGGCTGAGTCAACCCCGAGCCAGTGGTGAGATTTGAACTGCTGAACTACAGTTAGCAGTTAGCTGAAGGAGCCTACAGTGCTGCTCTCTAACCACTGCGCCACCCCGGACCTTTTTTCCATCACCTCCATCCCTTGAAGCACCAACTGAAAGGATGGACGTGATCCCCAGGATCCCCCCTGCCGAAGGACCAGTGGGAGGGAGCCCACTAGGAGACATGGCTGACCCTCGGTATCAGCACTGAAGGCAGGAGACCCTCCCATCCCTTAACCCCTTGCGGGTATGACTGGAAAGTCCACTCTAGGGATGGGAGCGGGGGATGGCCAACCTACAAGGCTGTTTGTACTGTGTGTATGACTACTTGGGTTTTACAATATATAACTTAAGCCAGCAATGTATGCTTAAAGGAATTAGCACGCTACTCCTTTAAGAGTTGGTGTTGTTGATAAGAGGAAGTCAGCAGCCTCTCTCTCTCTCTCTCTCTCTCTCTCTCTCTCTCTCTCTCTCTCTCTCTCTCTCTCTCTCTCTCTCTCTCTCTCTCTCTCTCTCTCTCAGCTCTCAGCTCTGGAGCTTTGAGACTCTCCCTGATATCTCTCTGATTCTATGCTGGTTTGTCTATGTGACTATTCCATTGTAAGGACTACTGTGTGTAGTGATAACTATGTGTTTCAATGTTGGTCTGTATATGTATTGAGAATATTGATTGCTGTGTTTGTGAACGACTAGGACTGTAACTGACTACAAAATTTGCCTGGTGTAAATGATGTTCATACTTTTAGTGTATGTGGTCTGGTTATTTGAAGTCCTGCTGATATCTCTGGGATGTTAGCCAGATATCCCCCACCTCCACGTTTCCCTCTGTGCAGGGGCAGCACAGCTTACTCCGTGGCCCCTAACGAAGGCTCTCTTGCCTTCCTGCCTCAACCCCCTCCCCCCTTCTGAGCCTCAGCACCTCCCCACCCCCGCAGAGCTGCTTCCTCCTCTCAGCTACCCAGCAAGAGACCGTGTGCCCAGCGGGCCTTCTGTGCCTCCTTGGGTTGCCGCAACTCTACCAGGCCCACGGTGAGCAGCTCCAGAGGAAGAGAGGCAGGCTCTGGCCCCTTCGCCCGCCCACTCCCCCGGTCACCTGCAGCGCCGTACCTGCCCCGTCCCTGGCCTGGCTCACCACCTCATGGGCATAGAAGGCCGGGAAGATGCCGCGCTCTCCCGTGCGCATGTTGTAGCCCCGGTACCAGTAGTCGTCCTCCTCCAGCTCCACCAGGATGGGGTCGTCCACGTCAAGCTCCAGCTCGTCTTCGTGGCGAGGGATGAACCTGGGAGAGAGAGAGGGCAGCCCCCAGGGGGCCTTTCAGGAGGCGCCTGGCTCCCTTCTGTGGGGCCGGCCTGCCCCCTCCACTCCAGCCATGCACACTAGCACTCCCAAAAGCGCATTTTCCCAAAAGGCCTTTATAGGTTCCCCCCCCCCTGCTGAAAACATTTCACTTCTTCAGTTGTAGCGAAAGAACTAGAACCGAAGAAGCTTCTTGGGTGAGAAGTGAAACGTTTTCAAGGGAAAAAAACCCCCAAAAGTCCAGCTGCCTTTTGGGGGGAAAAGCTCATTTGGGAAAACCATGACCAGGATGCTGGAGAATCCCCATGGACATGGAACACTTGTTAGTACTATGTACATAACTGGTTGGGTTTAGCAATATATAAAACATACCATCAACGTACGCTTAGATGTATTGAAAAACTATTGCTTTAAGAGTTAATGTTACAGATGGCCACAAGAGGGAGCCAGATTCCCCCTCTCTCTGCTATTTCTACTATGTTCTCTCTGCTGTAGTAGAAACTGTGTGTTAAATACTGGTTTATATATTTGTAAGCTAAACAAGTAAGACTTATAGTATTGCATATGTATTGACTGATTTAACTGTCTATGACTAGGACTGTTCTTAACTAAGATATTTGCCAAAGCAAATAATATTTTATACACTTAATGTATCTGACTTATGTTACTGAACCATTACTTGTATCTCTGGACTATCAGCTGGGCATCTGTTCCATCTCCACGTTCCCTTTGTGTATGTAAATCTTTGACAACTCAGAGATCACTCCGCCCACTCCTTAACAACACTGACCCTCCATCCCATTTTGCGTGGAGAATGAAGACCTCTCAAAGGAAAGGTCAAGGGAGACTGGCCCAACCCAGCAGGCAGTTGAAGGTCCCAAACATGGAGGAAAATCACCTGCAGGTGATCCTTGAGGCCTTGCTGTCCTACCTAGGAGGCGGTCAAGGGGGCACCGGCTGCAAGGGCTGAACTTTGGCTCTTTATGGGGCTTCTGCTTTCCATTGTGTGGCTGCACTTGCTGCCCCCCCCCAGAAAAGTCCCTGGCCTGGATCAGTCCAGGAGGAGCCCCCCCAAAACCAGGTGGGTCCCCTCCCACAGCTCACCTGAACACCGCGCGGTGGGTCTGTTCCCTCTCCTCTCCGTTCACCATGCAAGAAAAGAGGCCGAAGGATTCTGTGCCTGGGGGGCAGAGAGGTCGAATCAGAGGAAATGGGGGGAGGAGGGAGAGGGGAGTCTGGCTGCTAAATGGGGGTGGGGGGGGTGGGAGAGACCAGACAGGGCACGGGGAAGGCCACCAATGTCCCGGGAGGACAAAAGCCCATCCGGCAGGTACAGTAGGAGGCAAAATTAAGTTGGAAAAAGCGGGAAAAGTCGGGAGTTACGGGAACGAAGAAAAATACAGGAGGTCCTCGACTTACAACCAAAATCGAGCCCGAGTTTCTGTTGCTAAGTAAGACATTTGTTAAGTGAGTTTTGCCCTGTTTTACAATTTTCCTTGCTTGAAGTGTCATTGCTGCTTGTCAGTTAGTGACAGAGTCAGTTAAATGACTGTGGTTCGGCCTGGACTTTGCTAGTCAGCAGGTCGCAAAAGAGGATCAAATCACCCCACCCCCAATCGGTCATAAGTGGGGGAAACGGTCGTCAGTCCCTTTTTTCAGTGATTTTGTAGCCTTGAACTGTCACTAAACAAATGGTTGTAAGTTGAGGACCAGCTGTCCCTGCAAAGGCACGGAAGGGGCCGACTGCCACAGGGGCCGTTCCAGTCTCCTCAAAAGCCTCCCTCCCCACCCCCACCCCACTTTCCCCCCCGTCACTCACTGGAGGATCGGGAGGTGCTGTTGACGAAGACGTTGAGGAACTTCTTGGAGAAGTGGAGGTCGGCCTCTGGGGAGGAGTCCTCCGAGGAGGAGCTGCGACCATCAGGGGCCACCAGCCCTTCCCCAAAGTCACTGGAGGCGTCCTCCGGGTCAGTGGCGTCACAGGCGCGGAGCAGCTCGCTGTCGTCACTCAGCACAGAGGTGCACCGCCTGAGGCTGACCAGCTCCAGCTGGGTGTTCTCGTCCACCACCAGGGTGTACTTGACCGAGTCATAGGCCAGGGAGTCGTCCAGGATCACCGCGGGTGGAGGGAGGGAGAGCTTCTGGCCAAAAGGGGACTCCTTCAGGCTGCCCAGGCAGGGCACCGCATCCTCCTCAGGGGAATAGGACAGGCTGAAGCAGCGGTTGGTCTTAGCAGTGGAGACGTCCAGATCTTCCTTGGATTCTAACCGGATGTCGTCGATCATGTCATTATCCTCCAAGATGCCCGAGTCCAGGTCCCCATCGATGGCACCCTCCTCCTCCTCCTCCTCCTCTTCCTCTGTAGTCGGGTCAGCCTTGCCGGAGGGCTCCCTGGGAGGGAAGGTTTTGGTGGCCACGGGGTTGCCGCAGCAGCCGGAGTAGGGCCGGCCTGGGAAGACAGGCATGATGACGTCATTGGTGGAGTTGCTCATCAGCAGGTAGGGCCCCGTGCGGCCCACCTGAGGGCCCTTCTGCACCCCAGGCTGGGCCCCCAGTGGCTTCTCCTCCTCGGCCCCCTGCAGTGAGCAGCGCAGCGTCTCCATGTCCACCAGCTCAATGCTCTGCTGGGGGCAGGACTGGGGGTCATTCAGGGCCTCGCTGGGCATCTCCGGCTCCAGGTCAGAGGCTGGAGAAATCGTGTCGGAGAGGGAGTGAGCAACCGGGAAGCATTCGTCGGCGCACTTGATGGGATATGAGCCCTCTGAGATCATTTTGTTCACCAGGTTGCTGAGCAGCCACGGAGAGTCCGAATCTTCGCTCAGGTCAGGTTCTGACTCCGAGTCTGATTCAGAATCATACTCGCTGTTCCCTTCCTCTTCCGCCCCGTCGCGCAGGAGTTGACGCCCCACTGGCAGGTAGAAGGACCGCCGCAGACTTTCCAGACTGTGGTCGGGGTTGATCTCCAGCTCCAGACGGCCCGAAGGAGGCAGCTCGGTCCGGTTGACGGGCACCGAGGGGTCTTCGTAGAACTCCTCTATCTTGAGTGGGGGCAGGTTCTCCTCCACGGGCAACCGTGTGCCCTCCTCTTCCTTCTTGGCGTCCAGCAGGAGGGCATCCTTCAGGCCCATCACGCCTGGGGCGTCCAGGTCCGCCTCCAGGTCCGCCTCGGAGCCCGGGGAACTGGCCTCCTCAATGGAATTGGTGAGGTGGGAGGATCTGCCGCTGCTGCTCTCGCTGCTCACGTCCAGCTCCGTTTCGGAGATGCTGGAGATCATGTTGCTAGCCAAGCGGCTGCCGTTAGACGCGAAGGCTGCCTCGATTTCCCCTTCCACGTCGGAGTCAGAGCTGGGGGAGCTGAGGTCCTCGCAGTGCTGGGTGCACAGGGGGAAGGCTTTGGAGGTCCGGCTGGTGAGATCAGCCTCTATGCCGGGGTCCGAGGACGGAGACGTGGAATCTGAGGAGGCAGAGGGCAGACCTCGCAAAGTGCCCTCTCCTTCGGAGCTCAGTGGGGCCGCCGCTTCTCGTACTGGGCTTGCGTAGGGTTCCACGGACTCTCCGGGCGCATCATCCCTGGGGTGCTTGGTAGGCTCGTTGTGAGAGAGTGGGGCATGGACCCCACCCACAGGGGATCTGTGTCCCGCTTGGTCCCCAGCCAAGCTGGTTCTCTCCTCTTTCTTCTGGGACGCCACCGCATCCCTCTGGAACTGGGCACAGTAGCTCTCCATGGCAGGGGACCTGGGAGGGCTGCGGCTGTGGGGCTGGGAGGCCAAACTGAGGGGCAGAGGGCTGCTCCGATTTCCTGGAGGCTTCCCAGATGCTGCACTGGTCAAGACAGCAGGAGGCTGGAGGCTGGCATCACTGGAGACAACGTTCATGTTATAATCCTCCCCCCCAGGGGGCCCCCTCTGCAGACCCTTGCTATTGCCCTCGGCATCAAAAAGTGGGGGCTTGAAAGAGGCCTGGGACCCAGCTGACCCTTTGCTGCTCTGGACGTCCCTGCAGGGTCCATCCTGGAGGCAGGCGTGCAAGGGAGACGGTCGCTCTGTGGAAGAAAGACAACGGCGGCTCCGTTTAGGCCTTGAAAAACTCGGCCGCCCTTTTACGTTATGATCAAAAGTCTGGAAACTGAACAAAAGTCCAGATCCTATGAGGGTCAATGGGATCTTTCCCCACCCCCACTGGGTTTTTTACCCCAAATAAAGGAATTTGTGAGCGCAATCCAGTGGGAATCTTCAGTCCTTGTTTTTAATCAGCAACACCGGGTGGACAAAAGCCTAACACGCCCTTAATGCAGCTCTGGGCCGCTCCCCCCACAAGATGGCTGGAATGGGGGAGGAAAGGCAGGGGAAGCGGCTGCCCCCACCCCACAATGATCCTAACTCCCCTCTCCTGCTGGCACCCTGCCTCAGTTGGGTCAGTCAACTGGCCCAGTTGCCCTCCATTCTCCCTGTTGGGGAGGGACAGGAGAGGGCGTGGCCATTCAGCTTGAAAACCCCCTGGCATTTTCCAGACCCCACTGCTGCTGGGGGTCCCTCAGGAGAGATGTGAAGACACCAGCAGGGGAATTAGATCAACTAAACCAGGGGGCCGCAACCTTCAATTCTCCAAGAGCCATTTGGCCCCAAAAGAAAACATCGGGAGCCACAAAAACTGACAACTTGACGTCACCCCGTCCTTCCCACCCAGTCACATGACCCTCTAGCCATGCCTACCTAGCCGGCCATTAGACAACCGGTTGTTAAAAAACACTGGGAGCCACAAAACCTTTTGAACCCCCTCTTTCTCCCCTCTCTCTCCCCTCTCTCTGTGTGTGTGTCTCTCTCTCCCACTTTCTCCATCTCTTTCTTTCTCTCTGTATCTCTCTCTCTCCCGTCTCCCTCCTCTGTCTCTGCATCTATTTCTCTCTCTGTCTCTGTGTGTGCAGGCACTTGCTTGAGGAGGGTCTCCCTGTTTGTGCCCACCCTCCCAGCACCCCACCACAGCCGGCCAGGGGATCGTGAAAGAAAAATGAGGGGGGAAGACGAGGGTTGCTCTCGCCGAGACACAGAGATAGAGACAGAGATACACACACACACACAAGGCATTAATTGAAAAATTTCCTCCTCCAGGTGGTGAAAGTTCCCCGTGCATGTTGTAAAGCCACAGCTGGGCACTGTGGGCCTGTCCCCCTTTCTGTCTCCCCCTCCTCCCGGACCCCCTCCCCACCCTGCCAGCCCTCGTGATAGCAAAGCCAGCGTCAGCCACGGCTGGGTGTCCCAGGGCCCAGAGCGGGTGGCACAGCTCCCCAAAGTGACGGAGGCCCATCCAGCACCAACCACGGCTGGGAGAAGTTCCAGCAAGAAGGAGGCGCTTGGAGAATCGGCCCCAGTCGCCTCTCCACCCCCAGACTGTTGCCCTCGTCTCCTCAGGCCAGGCCAGGCGTGGCTGGGAGGGGAGGGCCAGTCAGTGATAGGGTCACCTGACAGGGAGCCACAGAGCCGCATGCAGCTCCGGAGCCACCGGCTGCCGACCCCTGAACTAAACCCAGGCTGGTTGGGAAGGATTTGCTCCTTGTGAGCTGCTTGGTCTTTCCAAGAGGAAAAGGGGTTGAAATCTGTCTTTAAGGTTCAAAATGTTTCTCAGAAACAATCGTGGGGTGTTTATTCCTCTCCCCAGAAGCAGCTGTTCCTGGGGGAGGGGGGTTAAGCCCCCCTATGCAACCAGAATCTGAGCAGCCCACAAGTGAGGCAAATGGAAAGCCCCCCCCCCCGGATCTTTGGGGTCCCTGGAAGACCTCACCTGTGCGGGAGGCCGAGGAGGAGGAAGAGGAGGAGTGCAGCAGGGCCTCCTGCCACGTGGCCCTCTGCAGCGGGGGAGCCGCATTGCAGCCGCTGTTGTTGTTGTTCAGGGAATCCTGGACGTGGAGGAGAAAAAGAACAGAGCGACTGAGCAGGGCAGCTCCTAAGAGGAAAAACCCCCGTTTGCGTCTTGTCAGCTGCCCCCAAGGCCCCCAAGGATCAGAACCAGGGAAGCACCAGAACTGGGACTCCATGGAAGCTGGCGAGGGCACAGGTGCTGCTCTGTGACCTTGGAATCTTGTCCCACAACCCACTGAATATGCGCTAGCCATGTACTGTGGCAGCCAAGAAAGCCGGCCCATTCCTCAATTGCATTAACCGAGGGTACAAGATCAAGGGAGGCACTGACTCCACTTTATATAAGGCCCTAGTAAGACCACACTTTGAATACTGCAGCCAGTTTTGGTCCCCACCACTATAAAACAGAGGTTGAGACTCCAGAAAGAGGGCAGAGAAGAGCAACCAAGTGGATTAGGGGACCGGAGGCTAAAACACCCGACGAACAGTTGCAGGAACTGGGCCTGGCTGGTCTAGGGAAGAGGAGGACCAGGGGAGACAGGGGAGCAGCCTTCCCGTGTTTGAAGGGGGCCACAGAGAAGATTTGGGGGTCAGGCTATTCTCCAAAGCACCCGAAGGCCAGGCAAGGAACAATGATTTTAATATACTGATTTTAATATATTGGGATTTTAGTTTCTAATTTTTTAAATGATTAGATTTGTTGTTGTATTGTTTTTATTGTATCTTGCGAACCACCCTGAGTCTTCGGAGAAGGGCGGCATACAAATCTAATTAATGATGATGATGATGATGATGATGGATGAAAAATGAACAAGGAGAGATTCAACCTGGAAATAAGGAGGGACTTTCTGTCAGGGAGAACAACCAATGGAATCTAGACCTAGTCTAATGGGGTTGGACTAGATGATCTACAAGGGCCCTTCCAACTCTGTTAATCTAATCTAATCTAGAACCTCCTGCGACACTTTTAATGGATGGAATATAATGTCATGCAATAGAATGTCTCCAGCTTAGGTTTTTATCTTTGGGGTGATCTGAACAATATTACAACTGTAGCCTTAGCGTTACTATTATTACACGAGACACAGAGGTCTCCAAATTTGACCGTTTAAGACTCGTGGGCTTATTCTGGGAGCTGAAATCCACGAGTCTTAAAGTTGCCAAATTTGGAGAGACCCCTGTGCTAGAATATTATCTACAGAACGGACATCTTAGCAGGTCACCCAAGATGATGCTTCATCTTTTTCATCTTCTGTTTCTTTGACTGCCTGTTTGATGCAACTCTTGGACGAAGAAGGGACTGACTGACCGAACTGAAGCAGCCGTTGATTTTAAGTGCATTTCCTAAAGTCACCCCTGGCTTGCTCTGTCCCCCCAGGCGGCATCCAGCACAGTTTCTGTGTCTTGGTTTGTCTCACAACTTCCACAATCCATCATCACATTTGGGGACTTAAGTCACGTTGGCATGGCAACTGCCTTGCTTTTACCCCAATTTTACCCTTCCTTTTTTAAATACCGTTTTCATAAAATGGACACTACCGTCTATCCCCACTCAGTGGATCCTCACCAAATCGCTTGCATTTCCTTCTGTTGCAGTTTTGATTCAGCTACAATTATGTGGCCGTCCGGCCCTTATGACTGGGAAGATTGCAAACCTCGAATCCCTTTAATCGGAGGTTTCCTCCTCCTCATTCAATACTGATTTGGGCTGAGAAAGAAGCTGCTGCTTAGTCAGTTGTGTGGCTTTAATTACTGGGTCCTTCTAATAATTCTTTTTCCCTTTCTAAATGCTAGGTCTGCACAAAATACTACGTCTTTGTGAAACAAGGGAAGCGAGGAGAAGAAACGAGCAATTTCCCTGTGGCAAATGTCTATGGAAGGTCCCGGTCATCTGGGTCACGGTGTCACCCAAGCGGTGCTTTTCCAAGAGACAGATCAGTACACCACAAAAGAGACATTGATACTCCAGAAAAAGTTCAGAAGAGAGCAACCAGAATGACAAAGAGGACTAGAAACTAAAACATACGAGGAGAGGTTGCAGGAACTGGGCATGGATAGTCTAGCAAAGAGGAGGTCCAGGAGAGACATGACAGCTGTCTTCCAATACTTGAGGGGCTGCCACAGAGAGGAAGGAGGGGGTCAGGATGTTTTCCCATAAGGGGCATGTATAAGCGCACCATTGTGCCTACCGTCCCTGTCCTTCTGTCCTATTATCTTTTTTATCACTTCTTTGTTATGTTAATACAAACTATAACTCTATACTGGTTTGACAAATACAAGACATTAAATAAATAAATATTTTAGTGGGTCTTCCCATCGGTTCCTGGAGCCTTCTGGCATTATTAGTGACCACAGCTCTGGTCTCACTTTGTCTTCTAGGCAGCAGGTCCTTGTAAAGAGGGCACATCTATGGCACTGTGGACTTCCCACTCCCAGAATTCCTGAGCCAGCCATTCCCCCTCCCCTCAGGATGCCAGTTCAGCAAGACCACTAGAAATGTGTTATTAATATGTGATGCTTCTCCCAGGTAAACCATGGCCAGTTTTACAGATTCCCCCCTTCAGGTTGTTGTGATCAACCTGGACTCCTTGCAGCTGAACCAGCCTCCTAACTGCTGAGAGAGAGGGAGGGAGGGGGTCAGCCCCCACTCGGTCAGCAATCTCCCCCCAGGAAGGCTTAGCCTGGAAACAGAGCTTCAGTCGGAAAACAGCTGAAAGTTAACATATCAGCAGATTAGAAGCCCCGAAGGGGGAGCCTTAATCTCTTGGGGGGGGGAGGGATTAGTGATGGGCCTGTGACATAAACAGGGAAAGAATGGCTCAAAAATCCCGCAGGAGCTTAAGCAGCCACAAGGTCAGGGGAGACGGGGCAGCTGGGAAGGAGACACAGAGGAGCGTTTCCAGGGACCCCGAAGGACCCCACAGTGAAGAGACTCAGGGCTGCATTGAAAAACGAAGAGGGGCCACTTGGGGTAGAGACAGCAGGGGGATGTAATAATAACAACAGAGTTGGAAGGGACCTTGGAGGCCTTCTAGTCCAACCCCCTGCTTAGGCACATACAGTGCCATACAGTTTACTGGATCCGTGTCTGTTTACTGGATCCGTGTCCCTCCTGGTTGGTTTCAGCCAGCAGGGAGGTGACACGGAGCTGGGCCCAGGAGATTACCAACGCTTCCTTGGGGAGGGGAGTTTTTCCATCACTCTATAAAGAAGCGCTTGTGCGCCCCCTCCTCAAGAAGCCCTCCCTGGACCCAGCCGTACTTAACAACTATCGTCCAGTCTCCAACCTTCCCTTTATGGGGAAGGTTGTCGAGAAGGTGGTGGCACTCCAGCTCCAGCGGTCCTTGGAAGAAGCCGATTATCTAGGTCCCCAGCAGTCGGGTTTCAGGGCCGGTTACAGCACGGAAACCGCTTTGGTCGCGTTGATGGATGATCTCTGGCGGGCCCGGGACAGGGGTTTATCCTCTGTCCTGGTGCTCCTTGACCTCTCAGCGGCTTTCGATACCATCGACCATGGTATCCTTCTGCACCGGCTGGAGGGGTTGGGAGTGGGAGGCACTGTCCTTCAGTGGTTCTCCTCCTACCTCTCTGGCCGGTCGCAGTCGGTGTTAGTGGGGGGCCAGAGGTCGACTCCTAGGTTTCTCCCTTGTGGGGTGCCTCAGGGGTCGGTCCTCTCCCCCCTGCTATTCAACATCTACATGAAACCGCTGGGCGAGATCATCCAAGGACATGGGGTGAGGTATCATCAATATGCGGATGATACCCAGCTTTACATCTCCACCCCATGCCCAGTCAACGAAGCGGTGGAAGTGATGTGCCGGTGCCTGGAGGCTGTTGGGGCCTGGATGGGTGTCAACAGACTCAAGCTCAACCCGGATAAGACGGAGTGGCTGTGGGTTCTGCCTCCCAAGGACAATCCCATCTGTCCGTCCATCACCCTGGGGGGGGAATTATTGCCCCCCTCAGAGAGGGTCCGCAACTTGGGCGTCCTCCTCGATCCACAGCTCACATTAGAACAACATCTTTCAGCTGTGGCGAGGGGGGCGTTTGCCCAGGTTCGCCTGGTGCACCAGTTGCGGCCCTATCTGGACCGGGACTCATTGCTCACAGTCACTCATGCCCTCATCACCTCGAGGTTCGACTACTGTAATGCTCTCTACATGGGGCTACCTTTGAAAAGTGTTCGGAAACTTCAGATCGTGCAAAATGCAGCTGCGAGAGCAGTCATGGGCCTACCTAGGTATGCCCATGTTTCACCATCACTCCGCAGTCTGCATTGGTTGCCGATCAATTTCCGGTCACAATTCAAAGTGTTGGTTATGACCTTTAAAGCCCTTCATGGCATCGGACCAGAATATCTCCGAGACCGCCTCCTGCCGCACGAATCCCAGCGACCGATTAGGTCCCACAGAGTGGGCCTTCTCCGGGTCCCGTCAACTAAACAATGTCGGTTGGCGGGCCCCAGGGGAAGAGCCTTCTCTGTGGCGGCCCCGGCCCTCTGGAACCAACTCCCCCCGGAGATTAGAACTGCCCCTACTCTTCCTGCCTTCCGTAAACTTCTTAAAACCCACCTTTGCCGTCAGGCATGGGGGAACTGAAACATCTCCCCCTGGGCACGTTTAATTTATGCATGGTATGTCTGTGTGTGTGACTGTTAGCATATGGGGTTTTTTAAATATTTAAATATTTTAAATTTGTCTGATTGCTTATGATTTGTTTTTACATGTTGTGAGCCGCCCCGAGTCTTCGGAGAGGGGCGGCATACAAATCTAAGTAAAACAATAAAACAAACAATAAAACAAGTTCTCTGCTTTTTTTGAAGGCTTTGCATGGCTTTCAGTCACCCAACCAAACGACTTTTATTCTTTTTTATCATTTGTCACTTAGAGGGAGTGGGCGGTCATATCATCTTCTAAATTTATTTATTTATTTATTTGACTTCTATGCCACCCAATCCCAAAGGACTCAGGCCGGTCGATCTGTGCAAGATTATCCATGCTTCGGATGCACACAGGAGTTTTGGCAATCAGTTGGCACCTATTTGTATGGCTAATGTGGTCACCTGTGGCCCCTGGGGGACCCCAAATTGGCATATATCTGGCTGCAAATGCAGGCCTGCTTCTCTAAATTTAAGAACGGCTCTCTAACCCTTACAAATAGTCCTGAGGGGGTGGAGGCAGAAATGAGTATGTCGTCGAAATATGGCACCACTCCATGCATCCCATGTCGGGAGGCAGTGCTAACGCCAAACTGGTGCCTGGTGCATTTTAAAGCTCCCCAGTAAGTAACAACAGTCTGAGTTCAGGCAGTCGGTTCATCCACCGGGAGCTGCTGGTAAGCTTGTGCCAGGTCCAGGTTGGCGAAAACAGACCCCTGGACCAAAGAGTGTAGGGGGTGTTACACTACCGGGGCAGGAGAAGGATTGGACTGAATGGCTTTATTCAAAGTAGCTTTATAATTGGCACAAATTCTCACTTGGCCACCTGGTTTGAGGGGAATGAATGTGGAAACTGCCTGGCTGCGGCCTTTGGGGTTGTTAAAGCCGAGTGACCGCTAACTCCAGGCAGTTTCCAGGTTCAACCATCACAAACGTGAGTCTGTTGCATAAGCATCCCAATTTTGATCCTGTGAGCAACAGGGATGCGGCAATGGTCATTAAGTGTGAAAACTGGCCCTCAGTCACCTTTTCAGCACCGTTGTAACTTTGGTCACTAAACAACTATGGTTAACTTGAGAACTCCCTGGATAGGAGCCCTTTGACTTCCCACCCCACGCTCCGTGCCAGATGGGCCTTTCCAGCTCCTGCGTGAAATTGATGGGTCTGCAGTGACCCAGCTGCCCCACCCCCGTGCATTTTTCTTCCTCCCCTGCATGCTCCCCCAGTCTTAGTCCCCCTCCCCTTGACTGCACCCCTCCCCAGTTCAAAGCCTCACCTGGGTGCTTGTGACGGTCAAATTGAGGGTGGTGGGATGAAGCTTCCGAAGGTCCTCCGGGGTGGGCGAAGGGATCAGCGACCCTGCAGGGGAGGGGGGCGTCTCTTCCAGCCCCTCCTCCTCTTCCTCCTCCTCCTCCTCTTCTTCATTGTCATCAATCATCTCAAACTCCTGGAAATCTTCCTGGAAGGTGCAGGTGGGGTGGGGCTGCTCCCCCCTGCCCAGCCCCAGGCAGTCCTGGAGGGAAGCAAAGGAAGGTCGTGGCCGTTGCAGGTGGGGGGGACAAATGGCCCACCCAGCCAGGCCGCCTGTAAAGCCGGTGCAGAAGTGGTTGATAAATCATGAGGGGGCAGATGCAGCCACAAAGCCTTCTCTCAAGGGGCTCAAGGTCATCCCATGCCCACCCACCTGGGCGGAAGCGGGAGGCGGACTTCCCATGCTGGCACTATCTGAGTGGGCAACGTGACAGGTTGGTGGGTTGGGGACAAGGGAACTTCCAACTGGGTGTCCCAGTATAGGTGCCACGATACATAGGTTGGAACTTTGCAATAAACGGGGACTTTGAGGAGCACTATGACTCGGACACTGATTTCGCTCGGATGTTCCCTGGAACCTTGACACCACGGGCAGCTCTGGACTCAAAGGTTTTGCAGGAAATCTCTCAACTGGGCTGGGGGAGGGGCTCTCTCAGGAAAGTTGACTGGCAGCATTTATTCACATCCTTCCATGCCTGGGGGAGTGGGAGAGTTGGGGGGCGAGGGGAGAAGAGAGGGCAGGGGGGAAGGGGAGCCAGCCCCTTTGAAGGCAAGCAGGCTTGTCTGTCTCACCCCCAAAGGGGCCTGGGGGGACAGTAGAGTTGGCCACCGGTCTTTTCCAAGGATCCCCAAATCACAAAGAGAAAGAGAGATCTGGATTGGCAGGGAGGGAATTTATGTTCCTGGGGGGCTCCCAGGGGTCTTTAAGGAGGGTTTTCATTGTGGGGGGGCGCTTGGCTCAATGGCCTGGAGAGCCGGATCCATCCAGAGCTCCTTCAGCCTCCTGGCTGGGTCACTTCCCTGCCTCCCCTGGGGCCAATTTGGGTGGGGGGTTCCTGTATTGAGCCTCCATTCCCTTTCCCTTGTTGCTGCTGTGAGCCAAACATCTGGTGCAGCCGAGCAGCACACAAGGGTCCAGTTCAGGCCAGGCTCCCCCCACCCCACCCCAGCTGCCCCCCTCCCCGAGTGGGGGTCTCCCGGGAGGGTGGATGGCTCCTGCAAGCAAACCAGCCGACTCTCCATCCAGGGGGAGGTCCTGGAGCCAGCAGCAAAGGTCGGGCAAGGTGAACTGTGGGATCCCCCTCCCCTGGTGTAAAAGGACCCCCCTTGTCAGCCCCTCCCACCCACCACCTTCTCCCACCTTCTCGTTGTGGTCCGAGTCATAATTGAGGCCGATGCCGCAGTCATCTGTGATCTCGGACAGGTCCTCGTCATCAAACTCTTCCAGGCTGATGTCCTGGGAGGGTCTGCAAGAGGAGACCCCCCTGTGAGGGCTGGAAACTCCCTCCCTCCCTCTCTCCTCCCTCACCTGCCAGGGGACCTGCTGGGCCTGGAAAAACAGGCCGCCCCTCGCTCCCTTCCTGGCAATTAGCCTTAATTGCCACAGCTGAGCCGGTGGTGGCTAGGGAGGGGGAGCCCCCTCACACCCTCCTGGGGGGGGCGCCTCAGAGCCTCTTTGGCTGGAGCAGAAACCCCACCCCCTCCCCGGGCCTCTGCTGACCTTGGAGGCTCCCTGGAGGCCCCCCCTGTTTCCTGCCCTGCCCATCACGTGAAGGCTGGAGGGGAAGCCAAAGGTGCCCCCCCACGCCACCTGGGGGGAGCCCACCTGGGCGGAGAGGCTGGTCCAGCCGTGGAAGAGTTAAGCCAGCCCGTGAGAACACGGTTGCTATGGAAACCATCCTTGGAAAGCCAGAAATGACGCCCTAATCTGTGCAGCTCTAATCATGGAGCCAAGATGGGGAGGCAGGAGGGCTGCAGCAAAAGTCTGTCGTCCTGTCCCTCCCCCAGTGTGGCTGGAGGGGGCCAGAGCCCCAGGGAGGGGTCCATGGGAGGCCTTCAAGAGGGCTACTTTATGGTCTTCCATGCTGGCCAACACAGGACCCTCACTCCGCAAAAGAACTTGCAATACTCATAGCCAATGACCCAAGTGCCAAATCCCCCTGCAACAACATTGCCCCAAAGGCTTCAAGAGTTGTTCACCTGATCCTAAGTATCTTCTTCTCCGCCAATCTCACACTGCTAACCAGAGCATGCAAAACCTTTGCCAGACCAATCCTTGAATACAGTTGATCTGTCTGGGACGCACACTGCATTTGGGACGTCAACACTCTAGAAAAGGTCCAGAGACCCTTTACGAGAAGAGCCCTCCCCTCCTCCACTCGCAGGAGAATCCCCTACGCAGCTACACTCACAATCCTCAGTTTAGAAAGCTTAGAACTACGTTGCCTTTAACAGGACCTAAGCACAGCCCATAAAATCATCTGCTACAACGTCCTTCCTGTCAACGACTACTTCAGCTTCAACCACAGCAACACACGAGCACACAACAGATCCAAACTCAAAGCAAACCACTCCAAACTCAACTGCAGGAAATACGACTTTAGTAACCGAGTAGTTGATGCCTGGAACTCACTACCAGACTCTGTAGTATCATCCCCTAACCCCCAAGACTTTACTCTTAGACTCTCCACTCTTGACCTCTCCTGATTCCTCAGAGGTCAGTGTGGGGCCTGCATAAGTGCCTTCCGTCCCCTGTCCTAAGGTTTCTCTCTTACTAGCATCATGTATATAAATATTATTGTATCTTTGTATACCACCAATACATACATGACAAAACAATGAAATAAGTAAAATCAAATGCAGAGACCGGACGGGTCAGTTGGGCCTCCTGGGGAAACGCTTCTTTCTTGAGAGACTGAGGACCCCTGGGGTGCCCAACGTGCTCGGAGACCCCACAAGGGCCACCCACCCGCAGTTTGGAGGGTCTTGAGAAGCTGCCGTTGCCATTCCCCAGGGAGACCCCAGGCTCAACCCAGAGCAGGGCCTCCCGGGGGCTGAAGGCCTGAGCCCCTCCCCCAGCCCTGATGGAAGCCAAGGATGGGTTGGGGCCAGTTTGTGAGCCCACCTGGGAAGGCATCTTGCCCACAAGCCCACCTGTCACGGGCCCCCCTCTGGGCACCTGGCCTTCTAATTTAATTTAATTCATTAAATGTATAAGCTGCCCAACTCCTTCTGGACGCTGGGTGGGGCACCACAGACAAACATAATATAAACAGTTAAAACCCCAAAACAAAAGAGTCCATCCTCTTCTTGGCCGGAGCTGGGTGGCCATGCTGAAGGGCCATTTTCCATTGGGGTTCATGATGGCCCCCTCCCTCCACAGGTGGGGAGACCCCCGCCTCCATCCAGAGCTCTGCTGGACTCTCAGGGTGGTCAGTAACACACCAGTCCCCCCCATCCCACCATAGAAACATAGATTGTCTTCTTTCGTTCTGCTTGGGCTGCTCTGGCCAGTCACACCATAGTCCATAGCTCAATTTTGACTGGCACACTGAGGTGGGCAAGAGTGGCCATTTGCCCAAAGCCTGCTGCCCAAATGAAGGCCAGAGCGGCCCCTCTTTCTCCTCTCCTGCCCAGCTGGGGCCTTTTCTCCTTCCTCTCTCTTCCCAGCCCTCCCCCCCTCCCAGGAGCCCCCCCCCAACCCCCATCCTAGCCAAACCTTGGGATTTCGGTATTCCTGTATTGGATTCAACTCCCATGCCACCCAATCCCAATGGGACTCGGGGCGGCTCACAACAATGCGAAAATATAATACACTAGTGAAAATACGCCAAATATTATTGCGTATCATCCGCGTATGCAGAAGCAGGGTGAGGTCACCGCTCTTACCAGCAATTAACGCTTCCCCCGCTTGTGCCTCTTCTGTTGCCATCATTTTCCCAGGCCCCGCCCTTCACACACAACACTTGATAGGATTGGCAGGTGTGCAGAGGCCTCTGGGTCATCCCCGCCAAGGTGGCCCAGTGGTTAGAGCGCAGCCCTGCAGGCTCCTTCGGCTCTCTGCCAGCTGTAGTTCAGCAGTTTGAATCTCACCACCGGCTCCAGGTGGACTCAGCAATGAGATCCTGGCCATGTTCTTAAATGGGTCACTCACTCGGACTGCAGCCGCCCTGGGCTGGATGTGAAGTACAGGAAGCTGGATGGGCACATTAAGGGCCGGATATAACCTGGCAGAGTGGCTGGGCCCCCAACTGCCTCCTCTATGGTCCTGCCAAGCAGCCCATCCTGGAAACGGGGGGGTGGGGGAGGCGCCCAGCCCCTGAGACACCAGCCGGGCGTGGGTGGTTCTCCTGCTGCCCCTTTCACGAGGCTGGCCGGGCCCTGGAACCACTTAAAATGAAAGGCCTCCTTTGCCAAGCGGAGTGACCTTCCCGAAGGTTCCACGGATGAGGAAATGAGGTCCTTGAAGCCTCGCCAGATCCCAAGAGGGGGAGATCTAGCCAGCTGCAAAGAGAGGCACGAGTGGCCATGGGCAGAGGACCCGCAGCAGCGCAGCCGAGGGAGGGGCATTCTGGGGAATTCAGGGGAAGGGCTCGGGCTCTTCTGCGGCCAGATGGACGTTCCGGGAGACTCGGAAAGGACCTCGGAGACCGTCTAGCAGCCCAACTTCCTGCCAGGGCTGTCCAGCCTTGGAACTTGAAGACTTGTGCACCTCAACTCAACTGGCTGGGGAATTCTGGGAGTTGAGGGCCACAAGTCTTCAAGTTCTCTATTCCACCCCAGACAAGCTGCTGTCCAGCCTCTTCTTAAAAACCTCAACCAACTAAATATGGTCCAACAACAAGCAGCAGTAGCCAAAAAGGCCACTACAATCCTGAGTTGCATTAACAGAGGGATACAATCTAGGACGAGGGGGTACTAATGCTACTCTATAAAGCCTTAATTGGACCACAACTAGAGTCCTGCATTCAGTTTTGGCCACCAGACTAGAAAAGGGACATTGGAACTCTAGACAAAGGGCAGAAGAGATCAACCAGGAGGATCAGGGGACAGAACACTAAAACATACAAAGAGCGGTTGCAGCAGGAACTGGGCATAGGAGACAGGATCGCAGCCTTCCAATACTTGAGGGGCTGCCCCAGAGAGGAGGAAGGGGGCCAGGCTGTTTTCCAAAGCACCAGAAGGACAGACAAGGAGCAACGGATGGAAGCTGACCAAGGAGAGATTCAACCTGGAAACAAGGAGGAACTTTCTGACGGTGAGAGCGGTCAACCAGTGGAACAGAAGTTGCCTGCTTGAGATTTTCAAGGGGAGACTGGACGGCCATTTGTCCAGGGTGGTGTAGGGACTCCTGCTGAAGCTAGATGAACTAGATGGCCTACAAGGTCCCTTGCAACTCTAAACAAACAAACACACTTTAAGGCGTGTGGCCTACGCTCCCAGAATTCCCCAGCCCCCCGTACCATGTTGGGAGAGCTGTGGAGTTGAGCCAGGCAGACCGGGACTCAAGAGTTCTTGGAAGGCCCCTCTGGGGACCCCTGTGCCTCAGCCCAGCTGGACTTCCATGGGGCTTCAACCAAGGTCAGCACAGCCGCCCTGCCACAGAGGGGAGGGGAAGACTAAGCAGGCCGGAGGTTCCCTTGTGGGCCCAATCCCCACTCCTGACTCTGGGTGGATCCCCCCCTCCCCCACCCCTATTTTCTTAGCCTGCAGTACGTGATCCGAGAGCCGGTCCTTTCCAGCCCTCGTGATCTGAATATGTGATCAGCTTTCACCATTTTACTCCTTTCCCGTTCGCTCGCTCGCTCATTCGCTCGCTCCTTTCCATCATCCCATTAATGTTTCATTTTCAAACAAGGCTCCGAGAGGATGGAGAGATAATGGACTGCGAGGCCACTGCAGCCCTTTTAAGGGGCCGTAGAGGAGGGAGGGGAGGACGGGCGGCTGAGCAAGGCCCCCATTCAGAGCAGCCCCCTCCCTTGGTTCTTTGGGGTGTCAGGTGTCCTCGGGGTGCCTGCTTCCTGTCCTGGCCTCCCTGAAGAGCCAGCCAGAGGGCCCCCCCCCCGACATGCACCCGATTCCTCAGCAACTCTCACCACGGGGAAGCCCAACCGGTGCACGGACTTTCGGCCAGTGGCCATCAAGCTTTACGCAGTTGCTTAGGCCCAAAAGCCCCAAAGAACTGGCCACGGCTGCAGTTTTATTTGCTGAAACAGGCCTCCCTTGGCAGTGGCCCCAAAAGGTCCAGGTCAACCGACCCATCGCAGGCACCGAGTTGGTGGTGAGCATTGGAGAGG